>NC_088417.1:20492277-20752277 GCF_034236695.1 Oncorhynchus nerka | reverse complement strand
CTTCCTTGGTACAGGGTCTTAGGAGGGCTGTTTCCTATACTGAAACTGTACTCATACAGCAGGTCCTAAACCACACAATAAACACATCAGTAAGATGGTGATGGAGATACATACAGTACTACTGCTGTTGGTTAGACTGTATGTGTACCTCTTTCCCAGAGGTGCAGAAGATGCTGAAGTGTGTGTGTATCTCGAAGCCACTGCTAGGCTGCACCTGACAGGTTATCCCTTGGGGGCTGGGGCTAGTGGACAGGAACAGCTGAGTCCGCCCCAGTACTGCATCGTGGGAGTCTGAGTTCAGTAACAGGAAACAAGGACACGCACTTTGATTAACAGATAAAGGGAGTGAGACATTTATTAAAAAGCAATCAGTTAATCAATACAGTAGTGAATTGATCCATCCATCTCTCATCCTCGTACAGCATCTGAGATTCAGAGGGCAGACACGACATCTGGACCTTACTCACTAGCTGTGACCTCCAACATGTATCTGCTTCCTGCTCGCAGAGTGAAAGGTCTGAACGTGATGAGAGCAGAGGAGATTCCTAGAGGCAAAAACAACAGGTGATCAGGTACAACAACGTACAGTCAATCTATCAAAACAATTCAATGTATATTTGAATTAGTTGATTTGAGACTGGAAACCTGCTGTGCACGTACACAGTTTGCACAATGCAGTAGTTAAGTGGATTGCTGATGGATGTTTACCTGTGTATGTGTAGGACTCAAACAGCTCCTGTTCTAACAGTTCTCTGGGCAGGTCTAGTAGTGTGGGGTCAAGGACCACCAGGGAGGGGCTGGAGTCCATCAGGTTACTCCCCTCATCCTCAGCTGATCCTGGGACAGCAGGAGCAGAGTCACCCTGTGAGCTCTCGAAGCTCCCACCACCCACACCTGACGATAGACATACAAGAACACACACAGGCATACACAGTATAAACACAAGCAGTAAACACACACACACAAACACACACAGACACACACAAACACAGGTGAGCCCTACCTGTTGGTCTGCCCACTGACGCTCCCGGGTCTCCCTCCTCTATCCCCAGGAAGGGAACATTATAATCTGTAGGACAGACATTCACAACTAAATCTCTGTAAAAGTATGAGTCTACAGAAAATACTTATGTTATTCAATCCAATATGTACATCTACTGAAATAAATCTGCGTGGCATTACCCCTCCTGTCTCAGCCTCCAGTATTTATGCTGCAGTAGTTTAAGTGTCAAGGGGGCTAGGTTCAGTCTTGTTATATCTGGAGTATTTCTCCTGTCTTATCCGGTGTCCTGTGTGAATTTAACTATGCTCTCTCTAATTCTCTCACTTTCTTTCTTTCTTTCTTTCCTTGCTCTTTCCTTGCTGTCCCCAGTCCACCTGGCCGTGCTGCTGCTCCAGTTTCAACTGTTCTGCCTGCGGCTATGGAACCCTGACCTGTTCACCGAACGTGCTACCTGTCCCGGACCTGCTGTTTTCAACTCTCTAGAGACAGCAGGAGCGGTAGAGATACTCTGAATGATCGGCTATGAAAAGCCAACTGACATTTACTCCTGAGGTGCTGAGCTGTTGCACCCTCGACAACCACTGTGATTATTATTATTTGACCCTGTTGGTCATCTATGAACATTTGAACATCTTGGCCATGTTCTGTTATAATCTCCATCCGGCACAGCCAGAAGAGGACTGGCCACCCCTCATAGCCTGGTTCCTCTCTAGGTTTCTTCCTAGGTTCTGACCTTCATAGGGAGTTTTTCCTAGCCACCGTGCTTCTACACCTGCATTGCTTGCTGTTTGTGGTTTTAGATTGGGTTTCTGTATATCACTTTGAGATATCAGCTGATGTAAGAAGGGCTTTATAAATACATTTGATTTGATTACCAGTGAAGTTATATGTGCCTGTCTGATTGCCTGATGGTTCTAGTGTTCCATTGGGGTCCCAGCTTGTCTCTGCTGTGGAGGGATCTGAAACAAAAAAGCAACATGTTTCATCTAGGACTTTTCAATGTCCCTTAGTTGTGGGTGTAAAATGGTTTGCTACTTTAATCTACTGTGTGTCAATAATACCAGTAACTCTTAACTGACCTGATCCGGGGAAGGGTCCTAACGCTCCACCACTGACTGACTGTCCAGGAAAGGAGCCCTCAACTGCAACACAAAGAGGACTGAACTAAGAGAAGTATAAAGACGCAAATATATCCATCCATCTATTCATTTATTCCCTTTATCTTCCTTACCAGGACGTCCACTCACATCTCCACTCTCCAGGACGGGGAAAGGGAAGTCGTAGTCATTGGGAAAATCGGGATCAATGGGGAATTCCTCGATGATGTCACTCTGGCCGAGGGGGGCAGAGTAAAGGATGCTGCCATCGTCTAAGGTAACTACAGGGGACTCTGAGATGAGGTAAGGGGGCCCACTGGGGTCAAACCCTCCCAAGTCTGAAATAAAATAAAATTTAAAATTTACACCAACATATTTCAGAGCTACGAAACCTATCAAAGAAAAGCAGTCGGCAGAAGATAATATGTTTTATTGTGTGACTCTTAACCCTTACCTGGCTCAGGTGTATCAGGAGTGAAGCTGATTGGAACAGAGATGGGCTCGGGGGAGGAGTTTGGTGAAGGGTTGGCCAAAACACTGTGGTTTGGTAAAGAGAGAAATGGAGGGCTGTAGTTTGGTGTTTGGTTGTTCCCAGCTGCGCTATTGATTCTCTGAAGTTCTACTGAACCCTGTGACCTCTGTTTCCAGGGGCGACCACCAGGTGATGGAGAATAGAGGGGGAAGGGGGGCAACGGGGTGAAGGGAGGCAGGGGGACTGGGTCGGGAGTTGTGGGGGTCGTAGTTTGTATCTCAGTATGGCTGGTCACGTTTGATGACATCAGACCGGTCACCAAGCTGGCTGGGATTGATGTCATATTTGAGGATATCTCTGTGGATGAGGACATCACGCTGGCTGTGGTTGAGGGTGTGTGTGGGGGTGATGATGGAGGGGTGAGAGTCAGGGCTGGAGGCAGGGGAAAGGTAGGGCCACTAATGATGTTGGAGGGAATACTCAGATCCACACTGTGGCAGAAGGGGACTTGAAAGAGAGGACACAGAGGTTAACATACACACACTATAACACCCCACTCATCCCTCTCAACATATTATTACACACAGATACACTCTACTGTATAGGAGTAGTGTAGGGCCTGTGTCACTCCCATTCATTTGGAATTCAGGCCTTTAGAGTTCTTATTATACACTTAGCTGGATCTACACATCAGAAGGACTGGTCTACAGACCTATCCTGCTGTAGTCTGTATGGTGAGGGATCTATGTCTTACCGTCTGTGTCCACCTTACTGGAGGAGTTGACCAGGTAGAGAGTCCAGGTGTAGCTGATGGTTCTGGGGGAGGGGCCACAGCTATCACACACTGCTCTGACTGAGAACGACTGGTCCCAGTTCACTACGTCCCCCTGGCACTGGTAACAATACACTGACACTCTCCTAGAGAGAGAGAGTGAGAGAAGGTCAAGACATAATAATACTTCTAGAAACATGGTGTCATGGTGATATAGATACTCAACGTCCTTCAGGCTATCATTAAAACATAAAACAGGACAGGGACTCACTGAGCCAGATCAAAAAGGGTAACACCCACATTTGGTTCAAACTTAACAAAGGCACAATTTATATATAGGTGCGGTGTATGTATATATATATATATATATATATATATATATATATATATATATATATATATATATATATATATATATAGGTGCAGTGTATGCTTCTCCCTCAGATTCATCTCACTATATTTGGAACCAGGGGCTCATAACCCCCATATGTAAAACATAAAAATAAAAAAAGGTAACAAATTAGACCCTAATAGCTACAGGGGAATGTGTGTCACTAGTAACATGGGGAAACTGTTCTGCTGTATTCTCAATGACAGAATACAAACCTTCCTACGACAATATAACGCTCTCAGCAAAAAAACGAATTGCCATTTCTATCCAAACACAGAATAACAGACCAAATACACACAATACACACAGTAATACACCAGCATGTTCATCAGAAAAGTAGAGGAAAAGTATTTGTTGATTTTAAGAATGCTTTTGATTCCATATGACATGATGGATTATATTACAAAAGCCTCCAAAGCGGCGTTGGGGATAAATTATACGACATCATCAAATCTATTTACTTGAACAACACACGTAGTATTAAACGGAACAATAAAAGAACATCGTTTTTTCACTCGGGGGAGGGGTGAGACACGGGTTTAAGTCCAAACATGTTCAACGTCTACATCAACAAACTAGCAATGTTGTTGGACCGACCTGCAGCCCCTGGACACCGTCAAAGATGAAGAGGTCAGATTCCTACTCAACGCAAGTGACTTTGTCCTCCTGTCACCAACAGATCAAGGTCTTCAGGAACAACTTCACATTCTTTAGGAATACAACATCAACTGGGCAATCAACATTCAGAAAACTAGTCATGATTTTCCAGAAAAAGACCAGGAATCAGAGCAGCAGACACTCCTCCAAATTAAGAAATACCATGGTTGAACATGCCCAACGGTACAACTACCTGTGCCGTTCTGAGCTGAACCCTGAAGAGAGTCCCCTATGTCATCTGTTAAAAACACTAAACAACCCTATTCTCCAAACACACAGGGAAATCAATCAAGTTGCTACAGAAATTAAAACCTCCTATTTGAAAAATTGGTACAGACTAAAGTAAATTGCTATTTGGCTCTCAAAACAGAATACAAATTGGCAGAATATCTGTACTCTGTCAGAGATCCAAAACAGAGACAGATCCAGACCAAATACAGGCCCAGCGACCACCAATTGTCTACAGAAAAAGGGAAACACAAAAAGACATGGCTACCTAAAGGGGAGTGTCTATGTGGTCACTGCACGACAGGGGAGGTAGAGACAGAGATGCACTTTTCATCTACTGTGAGAAAAACTCCCAAATAAGATCATGTTTTTTAAGAAAATATCTCAATTAATTCCCATCTTCTATGCATGTATTAATGACATGAAACTTGGAATTATTCTGGGTGAGGGAGAAACAGCCAATATTACTGCCAGATATGTATATGATTGCTATAGAGAGACCTTTTTTTAACTAGACAAGTCAGTTAAGAATTTTATTTTATTTACAATGACGGCCTACCCCGGCCAAACCCTAACGACACTGGGCCAATTGTGCACCGCCCTATGGGACCCCCAATCAGCTGGTTGTGATACAGCCTGGAATTGATTCAGGGTCTGTAGTGACGCCTCTAGCACTGAGATGCAGTGTGCCTTAGACCTCTGCACCACACGCTGAAGTATTTACATTGTATATAACTTACTGGTAATACATAGTGGAACCAGAAGATTACACAATACAACAGCTGTGGTGTTGTACCTGTATCCATGATTATATGTACTAGTATTATTATTACTACTGAAATGAATTGTATTTCATTATCCTTATGCATTGTACTGTATTTACTGAAATGCTGTACCACTATACTGCTTTGGTAATATCTACAAATTGTATTTCATGCCAGTAAAGCAATCTGAATCTGAATTTGAATTAGAGCGACAGAGAGAGAGAGAGAAGACAGTGAGAGAGAGAGAGAGAGAAGACAGTGAGAGAGAGAGAGAGAAGACAGTGAGAGAGAGAAGACAGTGAGAGAGAGAGAGAGAAGACAGTGAGAGAGTGAGGACAGTGAGAGAGAGAGAGAGAGAGAGAGAGAGAGAGAGAGAAGACAGTGAGAGAGAGAGAGAGAGAGAGAGAGAGAGAGAGAGAAGACAGTGAGAGAGAGAGAGAGAGAGAGAGAGAGAGAGAGAGAAGACAGTGAGAGAGAAGATGGAGTGAGAGAGAGAGAAAGAGAGGAGAGAAAGAGAGGAGAGAAGAGAGATGGATTATCAGTGTGTATCAGTCAAATCAATAAATTGATAAGATACATGAAGTTCTTTCATTGATAAACATTAAAACAGATGTGTATGAAAACACCCTCAAATAAAAGCTGACATTCTGTACCGCCACCTCCTGACAAACGTTATATCTCAAATCTAAAATGCTAGCTAAGCACTTCACTGTCCAAATACATATGGAGGGGAGTGTACAAAAAGTAAAGTAACATCAAAGTGTTCCCCACCTGAGCAGACTGGGTGTGACCGTGATGAAGGTGTCAGCTGTAGATGAGCGTTCTCCACTCTGGACCGTGAGCATGAACCTGAACTGGTCAAAGTCCCGTTTCAGGAACCCCACTGGAAACACGATCACAGAGAAGGAGGTGGGCACATATTGGTCGAAACAGGAGCTGTCGATGGCACTGATTGGCTTACAGGTCCAGCTATAGCTGTAAGGGGGAGGGATTTAGTAACAGTAGAAAGGGTCCGTTTCATTAAATGGCCAATCCCAAAACAACCTCTAAGAGCAGTAGGGCTGGCCAACCTGTCTCCTGGAGAACGGGTGTGTATGTAGGCTTTTGTAGGCTACTGACAGACTGACAGCCAGTGTTACTGCTGTAGTTACCTGAGGTGGTTCATGGGGTAGTCGGGGTCATAGGAGAGTTGTCCGTTTAGGGAGATAATGCTGCTGTTTCTGCTGCTGAGGAACACGTTGGTGCCTCCATGGATGAAGGAGACCAGAGGACTGGGCACCACCTCCACACATACACTGTAATTACTGTACACCACACTGCCAACGATCTGGACCTACACACAACCACAGGACAACGTTATGATAACATAATTATAAAAACTATAATATTTTGTCAGGTTTTCAATGAAAAGGGCTAGCAACATACATATTGACAACATATAGTATTACAGAAAAACAGAATCTGTTTTGACTCCACTCACCTTGGCTATAGCGGTGTAGATACCATAGTGTAGGAAGTGGCTGGGTAGGGTGATGCTCTGTCTGTCTGTGTGAACAGGAGGTAGAGGTACAGGCAGGCCTGTAGAGTTATACAAAGACCAGTTGTACTCCAGACCCTGGAACACATCACACTGGACCTCTGCCTCATACGTCACCCCCAGACCCACTGGCTCATACCTCCGTGCCTGGAGAGGAGAGGAGAGGAAAGGGAATCTGGGGTCAGTCTGAATATGACCCTGTGTCTGTCAGTCCAAATCCTTATGCCAACAGGCCCAAACCTTCAGTCTCTCAGTAACACTCTTACCTGTATCTTGAGCGGTCCCATGTTTTTAACAGCTGGAGGTTTACAGGGGCGGTCGACCACAAACATCTGTGCGGTCAGGGAGGCAGAGCTGACCAGGTTAGACACGGTCACCTCAACCGTGAACTCTCCTGTCCTGCATGGGGAACAGTCACACACTTTGCCATGTTATGTCACCGTCTGTCACATTCACCAAGACTGCAATCAGTTCACAATCAAGTGCAGGAGCAACACCATTGATTGGGTAGGACAATTATAGACTGCACCTTTAATAGAAGTTTCTAGAAGGTTCCATCTGACCTGTGGAATACATGCTGTTCTGTGTTCCCTCCCGTCCTGGAGGTTCCGTCTCCAAAGCTCCAGGAGTAGGAAAGGTTGGTTCCAGAGTTGACCCTACAGGTGAAGCTGGCGGTGTGGTTCAGAACCACAGATGGCTGGAGGAGCAATCTGTTAGGGCGCACAGCTCTCTGGACCAGGACAGGATGCACCTCGGAGGTGAAGGAGCTCAGCCCGTTGGAGGCTACCACCACCACACTGTACCTGGGAGGACAGGAAGGAGTAGACTAGATTTGTAAACCTGACAACTCTATAGGGTGTATTTGTTCAGGAAATATCAAACATGTGTGTGACCACGTGCCTACTGATTATGACTAATCAATGATTAATTGTGTTCATCAAAGAGATGAGTGAGAACCTGTCAGGTGTGTGGTATGTCTTTTTTAAGGAGCGCGACGTGGTCCGAAGTGGTCGGGAATCTCCAAAGTGCCAGAGGAATTCCACAGGGTCCGGTTCTTCTGTCCGGGCCCGGAATGTTATATCAGTATTTGTGGCATACGCCTGCTTCTCTGTGTGGATACTCACAGCTGGGAAAGACAAATGACGTACGGGAAATAAAGATTACATTTCATGAATGAATGATTTCAGAACGTACACTGCCTGTTTCTGACATAGATAGGACGTCATATGTCATACGCACATTGCATCCGGTGCAGCACAGAGACGGGGACACAGTGGCTCACACTCCCCACTTTGTTCTCAGCCAACACACACACCTCAAACGCACCCAGAGACAGGAACACGTGGGACACTACAGCACCTGGAGACACACATACACAGATAAAGCACCCAGAATTATATTCACACACATAGATAAAGCACGCAGAATTATATTCACACACACAGATAAAGCATACAGAATTATATTCACACACACAGATAAAGCATACAGAATTATATTCACACACACAGATAAAGCATACAGAATTATATTCACACACACAGATAAAGCATACAGAATTATATTCACACACACAGATAAAGCATACAGAATTATATTCACACACACAGATAAAGCATACAGAATTATATTCACACAGATTCCAAACTGATTTGAGACAAATTTTGAAATGGATGAATTGTGATGTTATTCAGTATTTTCCATAATCCATTTTGTCTGGTCTGTAAGTATGAGAACCTGTTATCACATCCAAGCCTGGTTTATACCTGCATTGACATAGGTGGTCTGGTCTCCCATACTCCAGGTGTATGAGACGTTAGTTCCCTGTTCTAACAGAGCCTCAAAGAGAACCACCTGGTTCTTATGAAACACACTTGAGTGGGCAGAGAGGTCTAGACCCGCTGGAACCTTCTCTACATAGAACACACGTTCCGTAGCCATACTTCTGTAGAACTCATTATAGGCCCACACTCTGATCTGGAACACTCCCTCTGGGAATGCAATAAAGATTCAACAGTTAGACAAATATCAACTATTACGTTGTGTCCAAAATGTCTTCATGCCGAATTTCAGGAGAATGTAAGGTATTGTTTTTATTTTTATTTCCATTTGCAAACATAATTACTTGTTTACCTTTAGTGAACTGGTGATAGGTGGATGCAGTCTTTCCCAGCGAATGAGAGACACCGTTCACATATGAAGTTGGCAACCCGTCTCCGAAGTCAAAAACAAAATGGGCGCTGTGGGAGAAGGAGTGTCCTCTGAACAGGAGGAGGGACGTGGCGTAGGTCCCAACAGCCTGCAGGTGGAGCGCTGCCCTATCCGACCCAAATGGGTACTGGACCTGAACTTGACCCACGGGGCCATGAACCCTGACCTCTAGGTGTCGGCTGACTGAGGTGTGGCCCAGGGGACAGTAGGTTGTCACGGTAATGTTATACATCCCTGGAACAACTGCCTGGAGATGAAGGGAGCTCACACTGGTGTTCCTAGGACAGAGGGAGAGATGGACAGATGATGAAGAGACAGAGGGAGTGGTGTGGAGCGAGAGAGATAGAAAGACAGACAGACAGAAAAGGGAAAACATAAAACCAAACAGAGAGAGAAACAGTAGGGAGAAAACAAGGTAAAAAAAAACGACTTTCTGTGACAGTAAATACTGTGACAGTAAATATCTTCAGGGGATAGACTTACCTGTCTGTGTGACTGTGAGTGGTGAATTCTGGGAGAGACACCTGCCACTCAAACACCATGGCCCTGCCTCTGACCACTAAAGCTGTTGCGTTGATGAAGTCAGCTAATCGGATCACGGCAGGTGTGGCCAACACTAAGAGGACGTCACCAATTGGCTCCTCCGTGGTTACCTCATGTGCTAATTTCAAAGCTCCTGATTTAGAGGAAGTAAAAGTCAGCTAGAGGGTAGTTACTAGATGACCATGTTAGAGAGGACAGGGTAGTTACTAGATGACCATGTTAGAGAGGACAGGGTCGTTACTAGATGGCCATGTTAGAGAGGACAGGGTAGTTACTAGATGACCATGTTAGAGAGGACAGGGTGGTTACTAGATGACCATGTTAGAGAGGACACTGTAGTTACTAGATGACCATGTTAGAGAGGACAGGGTAGTTACTAGATGACCATGTTAGAGAGGACAGGGTAGTTACTAGATGACCATGTTAGAGAGGACAGGGTAGTTACTAGATGACCATGTTAGAGAGGACAGGGTGGTTACTAGATGACCATGTTAGAGAGGACAGGGTAGTTACTAGATGACCATGTTAGAGAGGACAGGGTAGTTACTAGATGACCATGTTAGAAAGGACAGGGTAGTTACTAGATGACCATGTTATAGAGGACAGGGTAGTTACTAGATGACCATGTTAGAGAGGACAGTGTAGTTACTAGATGACCATGTTAGAGAGGACAGGGTAGTTACTAGATGACCATGTTAGAGAGGACAGGGTAGTTACTAGATGACCATGTTAGAGAGGACAGGGTAGTTACTAGATGACCATGTTAGAGAGGACAGTGTAGTTACTAGATGACCATGTTAGAGAGGACAGGGTAGTTACTAGATGACCATGTTAGAGAGGACAGGGTAGTTACTAGATGACCATGTTAGAGAGGACAGGATAGTTACTAGAAGACCATGCTAGAGAGGACAGGGTAGTTACTAGATGACCATGTTAGAGAGGACAGGGTAGTTACTAGATGACCATGTTAGAGAGGACAGGGTAGTTACTAGATAACCATGTTAGAGAGGACAGTGTAGTTACTAGATGACCATGTTAGAGAGGACAGGGTAGTTACTAGATGACCATGTTAGAGAGGACAGGGTAGTTACTAGATGACCATGTTAGAGAGGACAGGGTAGTTACTAGATGACCATGTTAGAGAGGACAGTGTAGTTACTAGATGACGATGTTAGAGAGGACAGGGTAGTTACTAGATGACCATGTTAGAGAGGACAGGGTAGTTACTAGATGACCATGTTAGAGAGGACAGTGTAGTTACTAGATGACGATGTTAGAGAGGACAGGGTAGTTACTAGATGACCATGTTAGAGAGGACAGGGTAGTTACTAGATGACCATGTTAGAGAGGACAAGATAGTTACTAGATGACCATGCTAGAGAGGACAGGGTAGTTACTAGATGACCATGTTAGAGAGGACAGGGTAGTTACTAGATGACCATGTTAGAGAGGACAGGGTAGTTACTAGATAACCATGTTAGAGAGGACAGGGTAGTTACTAGATGACCATGTTAGAGAGGACAGGGTAGTTACTAGATGACCATGTTAGAGAGGACAGGGTAGTTACTAGATGACCATGTAAGAGAGGACAGGGTAGTTCCTAGATGACCATGTTAAAGAGGACAGGGTAGTTACTAGATGACCATGTTAGAGAGGACAGGGTAGTTACTAGATTACCATGTTAGAGAGGACAGGGTAGTTACTAGATGACCATGTAAGAGAGGACAGGGTAGTTCCTAGATGACCATGTTAAAGAGGACAGGGTAGTTACTAGATGACCATGTTAGAGAGGACAGGGTAGTTACTAGATGACCATGTAAGAGAGGACAGGGTAGTTCCTAGATGACCATGTTAAAGAGGACAGGGTAGTTACTAGATGACCATGTTAGAGAGGACAGGGTAGTTACTAGATGACCATGTTAGAGAGGACAGGGTAGTTACTAGATGACCATGTTAAGAGAGGACAGGGTAGTTACTAGATGACCATGTTAGAGAGGACAGGGTAGTTACTAGATGACCATGTTAGAGAGGACAGGGTAGTTACTAGATGACCATGTTAGAGAGGACAGGGTAGTTACTAGATGACCATGTTAGAGAGGACAGGGTAGTTACTAGATGACCATGTTAGAGAGGACAGGGTAGTTACTAGATGACCATGTTAGAGAGGACAGGGTAGTTACTAGATGACCATGTTAGAGAGGACAGGGTAGTTACTAGATTACCATGTTAGAGAGGACAGGGTAGTTACTAGATGACCATGTAAGAGAGGACAGGGTAGTTACTAGATGACCATGTTATAGAGGACAGGGTAGTTACTAGATTACCATGTTAGAGAGGACAGGGTAGTTACTAGATGACCATGTAAGAGAGGACAGGGTAGTTCCTAGATGACCATGTTAAAGAGGACAGGGTAGTTACTAGATGACCATGTTAGAGAGGACAGGGTAGTTACTAGATGACCATGTTAGAGAGGACAGGGTAGTTACTAGATGACCATGTTAAGAGAGGACAGGGTAGTTACTAGATGACCATGTTAGAGAGGACAGGGTAGTTACTAGATGACCATGTTAGAGAGGACAGGGTAGTTACTAGATGACCATGTTAGAGAGGACAGGGTAGTTACTAGATGACCATGTTAGAGAGGACATGGTAGTTACTAGATGACCATGTTAGAGAGGACAGGGTAGTTACTAGATGACCATGTTAGAGAGGACAGGGTAGTTACTAGATAACCATGTTAGAGAGGACAGTGTAGTTACTAGATTACCATGTTAGAGAGGACAGGGTAGTTACTAGATGACCATGTTAGAGAGGACAGGGTAGTTACTAGATGACCATGTTAGAGAGGACAGGGTAGTTACTAGATGACCATGTAAGAGAGGACAGGGTAGTTACTAGATGACCATGTTAGAGAGGACAGGGTAGTTACTAGATGACCATGTTAGAGAGGACAGGGTAGTTACTAGATAACCATGTTAGAAAGGACAGGGTAGTTACTAGATGACCATGTTAGAAAGGACAGGGTAGTTACTAGATGACCATGTTAGAAAGGACAGGGTAGTTACTAGATGACCATGTTAGAGAGGACAGGGTAGTAAAAATCCCTTGGCTTCCGTCCCCTGTAGTTTCTCCATGTAGTGAGAAGGAGCGAGGATCAGATTATCAGATGTGCTTGAGAGGAATTCCACTAAAACCTTATACAATTCTGATGTTGAAATACAGGTTTAGTTGGACAGCAATCAAGAATGCAGGAATTATTGGAGGGGGAAAGCCAGGTAAGGAACTTTTTAATGTTACTCTGCCCCTGTCTTGGCAGTTTCTAATGTTACTCTGCCCCAGTCTTAGCAGGTTTTAATGTTACTCTGCCCCAGTATTAGCAGGTTCTAATGTTACTCTGCCCCAGTCTTAGCAGGTTCTAATGTTACTCTGCCCCAGCCTTAGCAGTTTCTAATGTTACTCTGCCCCAGCCTTAGCAGTTTCGAATGTTACTCTGCCCCAGGCTTAGCAGTTTCTAATGTTACTCTGCCCCAGTCTTGGCAGTTTCTAATGTTAGTCTGCCCTAGCCTTAGCAGTTCCTAATGTTACTCTGCCCCTGTCTTAGTAGGTTTTAATGTTACTCTGGCCCAGCCGTAGCAGGTTCTAATGTTACTCTGCCCCAGCCTTAGCAGTTTCTAATGTTACTCTGCCCCAGCCTTAGCAGTTTCTAATGTTACTCTGCCCCAGCCTTAGCAGTTTCTAATGTTACTCTGCCCCAGTCTTAGCAGTTTCTAATGTTACTCTGCCCCAGGTTTAGCCGTTTCTAATGTTACTCTGCCCCAGTCTTAGCAGTTTCTAATGTTACTCTGCCCCAGCCTTAGCCGTTTCTAATGTTACTCTGCCCCAGCCTTAGCCGTTTCTAATGTTACTCTGCCCCCGTCTTAGCAGTTTCTAATGTTACTCTGCCCCAGCCTTAGCCATTTCTAATGTTACTCTGCCCCAGTCTTAGCAGTTTCTAATGTTACTCTGCCCCAGCCTTAGCCGTTTCTAATGTTACTCTGCCCCAGGCTTAGCAGTTTCTAATGTTACTCTGCCCCAGTCTTGGCAGTTTCTAATGTTAGTCTGCCCTAGCCTTAGCAGTTCCTAATGTTACTCTGCCCCTGTCTTAGTAGGTTTTAATGTTACTCTGGCCCAGCCGTAGCAGGTTCTAATGTTACTCTGCCCCAGCCTTAGCAGTTTCTAATGTTACTCTGCCCCAGCCTTAGCAGTTTCTAATGTTACTCTGCCCCAGCCTTAGCAGTTTCTAATGTTACTCTGCCCCAGTCTTAGCAGTTTCTAATGTTACTCTGCCCCAGGTTTAGCAGTTTCTAATGTTACTCTGCCCCAGTCTTAGCAGTTTCTAATGTTACTCTGCCCCAGCCTTAGCCGTTTCTAATGTTACTCTGCCCCAGCCTTAGCCGTTTCTAATGTTACTCTGCCCCCGTCTTAGCAGTTTCTAATGTTACTCTGCCCCAGCCTTAGCCATTTCTAATGTTACTCTGCCCCAGTCTTAGCAGTTTCTAATGTTACTCTGCCCCAGCCTTAGCCGTTTCTAATGTTACTCTGCCCCAGTCTTAGCAGTTTCTAATGTTACTCTGCCCCAGGTTTAGCAGTTTCTAATGTTACTCTGCCCCAGTCTTAGCAGTTTCTAATGTTACTCTGCCCCAGCCTTAGCAGTTTCTAATGTTTCTCTGCCCCAGTCTTGGCAGTTTCTAATGTTACTCTGCCTAAGGCTTGGCAGTGTCCTTCTGTTCAGGCACACCATCTTAAAACAGTTGAAAAGCTTTAAACATTCGCACAAACATAGACATATTATCGTGAATCAGAGTAAAGTACTTGAGAATGACATTTTTCCTTACCATTTACCTTGGTACTGAGGGCTAGGCTGGGCCAGGTGACAGGTGGTAGAGTTATGTCCATGGTGACCGTGTGTGACCACTTTCTGACCAGCTGAACACACACGTTCACGGACCTGTTCTCAGAGGAGACTAGGTTCTCAGCTCTGACCTTAACCTCAGTGGTCCCAGTACAGTCAAACAACAAACCCACGGTCACCTCCTCCCCTGCTGTGTAGCTGTTGTTCTGGTACAGCACGGATGTGTTCGTTAACACCACCACAGACATGTTCGACCCTGTTGTGATGGTGAACAACGCTGTGGTCGGACAGTTGACCGTGACTACTCTTGGAATGTTCAACAAAAATTCTCCGACTGGATCTTGGACCAGGAAGTGTGTGTGGAAGCCAACCCAGCTGATTGGGTTGAAGGCTTTGACCGTGACCAGATAGGTCCCTGCGATCGAGAATGTCATGGTCAAGGTCCAGCCCTCAGTGATCCTGTTGAGCACAGTAGTGTTGCCCCTAGCAACTGTCCAAAGCACCTTAGAACCCATGCGGTCAGCCTGGCTGGTGACCGTGAGGTTGAGTTCTGATCGTGACGGAACCACAGCGCTCCACGTTCCAGCCGGCCAGAGGGTGCGTATGCGGTCGTACACCACCAGGGGGCAAGGGAGACAGGCGGAGAGTAGCGGCACAGCAGAATCAGAGAGGGAGAAGACTGTGGCTGAGAGGGTATACTGTCCCACGGTGGAGGGGAGGGGGTAGTGCAGGTGGAACTGGAGGTGGCAGCTGGTCTGGCCATAGGAGGAGCAGAGGTGCAGGGGGCTAGAGAGCTGGGGGTAGGAGGACAGGGAGAGGGTGTGGGTGAATTGGAGGGACACGGTGTGATCGTCATTGTCATGACCATGGGTTTGGTTGTGGTTGAGTTCAAGCGCTAGAGTAAAGTTGTAGAAGTGGTCAAGTTCATGACTGTAGGTTTGGTTTTGATTGAGGTAGTGATCTTCTGTTTGGTCATGGTTTTGATTGTTTTCATGGTCAGCATCGTCATGATTGAAGGTTTGTTTGAGGTTGTGGACATGGTCTTGGTTGACGCTGTGTTTTCCCTGGTAGGTCAGTGTGAGGTTGAGCATTAGGCTCTGTCTCTGCGTGGTGTAGAGCTGCAGGTCCACAGAAATGTTCTGACCAGCAGCCAGATGGTACCCAGACCGACTCTCCAGAGTCAAATCACACACAACACGCTTCACCACCGCCTGTACACAGAGAAAGAGCACCCCTATTTACAAGTGGAGTCTGAAGAAATCAGGTAGAGCTATCAAACTGAATGTGTTACTCAATCTACCTGTAAAATGTTAACAGACTGTTTATAAGTTAGTGCTTACAGTGGCAGACTACTCACAATATGGATGGTTTTCTCAGTCCAGCCATATTTATTGGAAGCATTGACCTTGACAGTGTGAATCCCCTCAGTTTTAAACAGTTGGCTCTGAAAATACAGAATAGAGTCCAATTGTCATGATGTCATAACAGTGAACGAAAAGTTTTGACCCCTAGAAAAGCCCAAGTCAGATGTGGTGTAAATATCTCACCACAGTGCTGCTCAGACAATCAGAATCAGGAAGGCAGTCTAACTTTACATCCCTCCTCTTCCCCTCCTCTTCCTCTTCATTATCACTGATGAATCTCCAGTGGAACTTCACCCTGATTCCAGCTCCTACATATGCCTGGAGGGTGAGGGTATCACCCAGGTAGGCCTTCTCCAGAGTCCGGGATAGGGTGTCCTGGGCTGGGTAGGGCAGGCAGGAGGGGGTACCCCCTTGCCCCTGGACCAGGCTGACCTCCAACCCCTCTGGAGAGGGACGAAAGACAGAGAGATAGAGGGAGGAGAAGAGCTTGGAGAGGAGGTTGGAGACTGAGATCTCTAGAGAGAGAGGGAGAGGGGAGATTGTGAGATGTAACATTTCTTATTCCCATTAATAAAAAATAAAACATCTATTTGTTTTTGACATACTAATTTGGTATGTTCCAGGGTTTTCCAGCATCCAATCAGAGGAGAAGGTGAAGAAGCCATCGTCCTGGACGATGACACTGTGTGAACTTTGACCTTTGTGGGCCTTCCCACTGAATTGAACATCCACAGAGGATAGGTTCTCTCCTTCCAGGCCATATATCCCTGACAACCATACAACAGTCCAATCACAAACAACAAATCAACTAATCAGTCAATTATGAGGTTATTCATATGTAATTACCATTTTACACTCTAACTTCTATAAAACCAGGTAAATAGTGGATTGATAAAAAGTTTAACTAACCTGTAGGCTGAGTGGGAGGAGCCGCCAGGTATCCAGAAACCTCCAAGAGGAAAGGCTTCCCAGAATGCACTGTGTCAGTCAGTACTTCCAGGCTGACATTCCGGATGTAAGGCCCCAGTGTTCTGTATACAGCCAACATGTCCTTCCCATCTCCACACGGCAGACAGACAGAGTCACAACACCTGCAGACAGATAGGGTATACATACAGTAGGTATCAGAGATGCTTGAATTAACATACAGTACCCAGCGGCCTAGGCAATAGTTTTGTATGTAAAAATAGGAGACAATTAATCTAAACTTCTCCTGGGTATATTCAAGTTTCAAGTTTCAAGTTTAATTGACATCGTGTAATATACATTTTACTCACTAGGGCTCTCACAATCAAAACAGCATAAAATATATATCTCACCACCCTGTAGAGTTGTTTTGTGGAACTGTGTCTGACTCCCCTTTAGTAGAGATGTCTGGACACTCCCTGGCCACAAGCCCTTCCATCCCATAATGACCACAGTAACACGTTTCCCCCGACAACGCTGCCACATCGTACCTGCAACATACAGGAAAAAATCATTACAGGTTTAGTTGTCTGATTACTTTTAAATCTCTCTAGCTCTCTCACGCTCCCTCGTTCTCTTTCTCTCTCTCCCTCTCTCTATCTGAAGAAAGTCTGTGGTTTAGGAATGTGTAGACATGCCTTACAAATGATTTGTCTTCCCTTCATACAGGACACCATGCCTGCTTAGTGAAAATGTAACTCAAAAACATCTTACACAGCATTGGTAGAAAGGGGATGTTTCTATGTATCCACATCAAGGATGCATGTCAAGTGCATCACAAGAGGTGTTTTTAATTTGTTATGTTTCTATCAAACATTATACAGTTTGTGAATCTTTTTTTTTTTTTAGTAGGCTTTATTTTCTGTGGTGATATAAAAGTACAATAACTCCCTCTCTTACCCGCCATCCAGACATCCCTGTGAGCAGGTGATGGGGTGGAGTCCTCGACAATCCGGGGCTTTAGACAGACCACTGGCCGGTCCAGCAGAACTGTTGTTATAACACCCCACAAACCACTGCAACACTGGGTTACAGAATAACAGTCAAGACACAAAAGGTAAGATTGTTTATTTGATCCAATTGGTTTACTTTAAGTGGTTGTGTAGGCTAGTCAATTATATTACAATGACTTACATAAATGAACGCAATGTAAAACGCTTAGGCCTGTAACAACTACACAAATGGTCATTCTTTGACAAAAAATGGTTTAGTAAAACACCAGGCGTTTTATTGCAAAATAATATAGGTGAATGAATCACTTGTTTTCCGTGTTAGTGGCCTGTCGTTTGGATTAATTGTATAGACGACAGCTGGGCTGTTTTTATTGCCTTAGGCCTTATTGTAAAAGCGTTTAAAAATGCCTACCTTTTCCTGAAATGGTTTCAATAGCTCCGTTGACAACAAACGCGTAAATGCAAACTATAAACGTTTGTGTGCATAAGAAATGCATTTTCCATTTGTCTGCCTCCGTTGGTGGATCTGCGTCAGATCGGGCGGACTGGCTGCAGTAAAAGAGATGCAGCGAGATGGAGATGAAGGACTGAAGAGGCTGGAGCTAAAAGTTAAAGGTGGGCGTGTTTTCACGTTAATAAGAAATGAGAACAGGTAACAGCTGCAACCCCGAAACCACTGTATGCGGAGTGAGAAACAGAATACACACTGGTGTGAGAAAATGTATGAAAGAGTGAAACAAACGATTTCACTAAAGGAAGAGAGAAAGCATCCCTTTGTACGATCATTTACAATTCTCTTAACCGGGAGCAGATTGCAGAGAATGTGCACGTGCACACACACTTTTATAATTAGCATTCCTGCAACTGGCAGTCAACCTTCACACAATCATCTATACTCTATAGTCATAGTTAGACTACATTGCCCTGCAGTCATTGCAAGTCAATACCTGCCACTACACAGGCCTTCATGTGCATGCCACATCTGGTCAGCAGGGTTGTTAGCGTCATTATGGTATTAATAAGCCTATGAATGATATTGACTTACTAAATTGCAGGATATGTGTTCTCTGTCAAAAATACGTCCCTTCATGCACCATGCAAACACTGTGTAATAGGATTGTAAAAGCCAGTAGTTGTCCTCATGTACTCTAGCCATGTTGCATGGTGGACTGTGCTTGTTGAGTTACAGTAATTGTACAGTAACATGCATCCTTATGCACAGGCCAGAATCTGTATTGCCTTCAGAAAGTATTCACACCCTTTGACCTTTTACATATTTTGTTATGTAACAAAGTGGGATTCAAATGTATTTAATTGTTGCTTTTGGCCAATGATCTACACAAATACTTGTAAGAATGTAAGAAAAATAAAACTCTAATATATCTTGATTAGATCAGTATTCACCCTCCTGGCCTCCCGAGTGGTGCAGTGGTCTAAGGCACTGCATTGCAATGCTTGAGGTGACACTACAGACCTGGGTTTGATCCCAGGCTGTGTTACAGCTAACCGGGAGACCGGCGAGGCAGCGCACAATAGGCCCAGTGTTGCCCGGGTTAGGGGAGGGTTTGGCCGGCAGGGATTTCCTTGTCCCATTGCTCTCTAATGAGTCCTTGTGGCGGGGCGGGCGACTGCAAGCTGACTTCGGTCACCAGCTGGATGTTGTTTCCTCCGACACATTGGTGCGGTTGGCTTCCGAGCTAAGCGAGCAGTATGTCAAGAAGCAGTGCGGCTTGATAGGGTCGTGTTTCAGAGGACGCATGGCTCTCAACCTTCATCTCTCCTGAGTCCATAGGGGAGTTGCAGCGATGGGACAAGACTGTAACTACCAATTGGGGAGAAAAAGTGGTAAAATGACAAAACAATAATGTTTTCAATCTCCTGAGACATTACATGTTAGAAACAGCTTGGCAGCATTACAGCTGTGAGTCTTTTTGAGTAAGTCTCTAAGAGCTTTGCACACCTGGATTGTACAATTTTTGCCCACTATTATTTAGAAAATGATTCTTCAAACCAGGTAGGCCAGTTGTTGTTTATTGCTAGAAAGACATGTTCAAGTCTTGCCTGCAACTAGACCACTCAGAAACATTCAATGTTGTCTTGGTAGGCAACTCCAGTGTAGATTTGGCCTTGTGTTTTAGGTTATTGTCCTGCTGAAAGTTGAATTAATCTCTTATGTTAACCACTATTATTGAACACAGAATGAGTTATTATGTGACTTGTTAAGCACATTTTTACTCCGGAACTTATATAGACTTGCCATAACAAAGGGGTTGAATACTTATTGACTCAAGACATTTCAGATTTTAATTTTTATTAATTTAAAAAATGTTATACAGACAAAATTCCACTTTGACATCATGGGGTATTGTGTGTAGATCGGTGACACAAATTCAGGCTGCAACAAAACAAAATGTGGATAAAGTTATAGGGTGTGAATATTTTCTGAAGGCACTTTACAGCCTTAAGCACATATTCTTGCAGCCTTTAACCCTGGTGAGGCTAATAGGCCTGAATAATATAGGACTTCCTGATTTTGTTAAGAATAATGACAAAGTGAGGGTGATTATCACACACACTGTGGGGATTCACGCCTGTCCAGGTGCTGTCCCTCTCTCTCCCTCTGTGTGTGTGTGTGTGTGTGTGTGTGTGTGTGTGTGTGTGTGTGTGTGTGTGTGTGTGTGTGTGTGTGTGTGTGTGTGTGTGTGTGTGTGTGTGTGTGTGTGCGTGTGTTGTGTGTGTGTGTGTGTGTGTGTGTGTGTGTGTGTGCGTGCGTGCGTGCGTATGTGTGTGTGTGTGTGTGCGTGCGTGCGTGCTTGAAATTATGAGTGCTTCTCTGTGAACATTAAATCCTTCTTTGTTTATCTCAAATGTTAAGATGACTGGAAATTAATAGATTACCCAATAAAATAAATATATTACTCACACGCCCTATCGAATGTTGCAAGAAATGTATAAACAAATTGTCCTTCCATATGGATGAACGTTCCAACCCCCCTTGGAAATCACAAAACGAAAACATGTTTTTGTATTTTAAATGAAAGTTAGATTTCTAAATTAGCAGACAACCTAGGTCTGAATTAGCAGACCGCCTTTCAGTCTAAAAAAGAAAATGAATTACATGAGAGCATTGTAGCGTCAGAAGATTTGTAGCCTAACGTAGTTTATATGATTTGGGGCTTTAAAAATGCAACCATTATGCTAAGGAAAATGCCTCTATTTATCCTAACAATTAGCCGGTATAAGAAGTCTATTATTAATTAATTTAACGATTTAGTGAGACAAAAAAGCAATAACACATTTAAATGTACATTTCGACAGACTTGATTCATTCTAAATTGTGCTCCAGAGAACTCGCATTGAGTCTTCTCCTCTCTCTAGTCTGAGAGGCTGCAGTGAACCTTGGATTCTAAACCATTGATTCGACGGGCCATTTCAATTAAATCCAAATTGACATCTTACCCAACCCAACAGCAGCTATTTTCATTATATTCTATACCCAAGTTTTTTTTATACAAAATATTCTGGTGGTCCTGTAATAAGGCTCCTCACCCATGCAAGTCAATAGCAGACTCGTATTATTTTTATTTTAACTTTATTTAACTAAGAAAGTCAGTTAAGAACAAATTCTTATTTTCAATGACGGCCTAGGAACAGTGGGTTGTTCAGGGGCAGAAGGACATATTTTTACGTTGTCACCTCGGGGGATTCGATCGCGCGACCTTCCGCTTACTAGTCTAACGCTCTAACCACTAGGTTACCTGCCTCCCCAAATCATTCTGCACATCATATCGGCCAGTAGTGGTTAGAAAGACTCGCACATACACCAAGCATATTTTTACCGTCAGTGCAATCTTGATTTAACCCATGTCACGGACAGTAAACAAACAAACAGGGTGTCGCCATGTGCTGCACAAAACTGTTTATAAAATGAAATGTGAGACGGGAGGAGAATGCGGCCGCCAGGGAGCAGCAGAGTGCTGCTTACAATTTATATGGGTCTGTGCGGTAGCCTACAACAACCGCAGAGGCAGATGTCAACAGCATTCTGTCTGTATGATTAAAAATGTGCCCGAATATTTCTTATTCATCTAAATTAATTTGTTGACATTCAACTGAGTACAGGTTTATAAGATGAGGTCCAACAAAGGAATCGTTAGGAAGACATTATATTAATGAAGACGATCCATGTACAGGTCATAGTTCGTCTAGGAAACATTATTTTATGGAGGAAATTCTGAATATGGAAATAACAATGCAAAGTTCGTATCTAAAATTGAGTACATCTTTATTTTCACTGTCCTGTTTTAATTAAAAATATTTATGGTGTTAGGCTTGTTATGTTTCATTTACTATAATGTTTATTTTATTTTTTGAAAGACCTGCATGTTGGATGAAAAGCAATAATGCACACAACATTACATTTCCAGTGGAAATAATCATATATCCTATAAATATAAAATAAACCTATGAATATTAGCTGCATATACAATGGTTCAATACTAATAAGTGACTTGTTTAGGCATACAGAGTACACTGTTGAGCAAGTTAATGATGCAATTCCTCTTAACAAATGCTAACACAGACCTACACAGCTATGACAATGCATATACAGTCCATATGATAATGTACTGGCCATTGAGACAAAGACAGACAACATAATCACTGCAATAATAAGAGATTGTTTTATATAGGTTTGCTGTCCTCATATTCATGGTCGGGGGTGAAATCGTCAGTAATAGAGGTATGTGAGCCCGTAACCCCCAGTAAGCTGGGCTAAGACCCTCAAACAGGCTGGTACTTCTCTACCCGCGCCAGCAGAGTCTCTGAGTAGCCAGGGGAGTAGTACCTACAGCAAGAGAACAGAGGACACATTTAGGGTTCACTTGGGGCTGAGGAAATGCCTGGTAGTGGAAACATGCTAGATGAATATGATGTTTTTGACTGAGGTTGTGTGTGTGTGTGTGTGTGTGTGTGTGTGTGTGTGTGTGTGTGTGTGTGTGTGTGTGTGTGTGTGTGTGTGTGTGTGTGTGTGTGTACCTGACTATCTCCTCAGGGTAACAGTTGTTGATAGAGTTGATGTACTCCTGCAGGGCAGATCCAGGATCAGCCTTAATTTCCTGAACCTTCTTCAGGCCTCCGCTGGTTACAAACAGACGACGAGCCTTGCTGTCATGGGGCAGCACCTGGAGAGGGGGAGAGAAGGGGAGAGGGGAGGATACAAGGAATACAATGCACTGGATTTTGAAACCCTGGGCTGTCTGAACCAAACTTTCATGGCTGGTTTCCCAGACAGAGATTAAATCAAGTCTTGCACTTATAAACTACTGATGAAAATGATGTTTCTCAAACATGTTTTAAAAAATGTCCTCAATTTATATGTATTAAAACATTCTGATTTCCATGTTGAAAAGAGTATTAGGCTGTGTGGGGCCCTTGCAGAATATTTTCTGTGATACCTAGTAGTCTGAAGAGGCCTATGTAAATAAGTGTTGAGAAATGCGCCCCCACCTTGCTGAACTGGCAGACAACATGTTTCAGGATGTTGCTGGGAGCTTCGTAGAGCAGGGGCTCCAGAGCAGGCAGGTAGGTGCACTTCTGTAGGATGCTCTTCAGAGCCTTCTTAGCCTGGGGGACAGAAGGAGGGAGGGGAGATGTCAGGATTCAGGATAATAGAGAATATGTTATGGTCTTACTTTCTGCAGCTCTTATGACCCTCAGAATTGTTTAGTAAGATCTTCAGTAGCATCCCTGCCTACTACACAGGTTTTGTGTAACCTGTGACAACATTGACCTATGACACCTTACCTTGACCTGCAGGTCCTCTGAGCTGTCCGTGTCCATGTAGAGGGCCAGCAGCTTGGGCAGGACGTTAGCTGTGGACACGGCCCTAGCATGCTCCGGGGTGTGGCGGCCGATCTGGCCAAACGCCCACGCTGTGGCCGCCTTGATGTGCTCCTCTGGCTCCTCAGACAGACAGATGGCCAGCTGGGGCACCCCCTACTGGGCCGGAGGAGCAACAACAACCAGGGAGGACAGGAGGAGGCGAGAGGTTATGGAGGAGAGGGAAGGAGGGAAGAGAGAGGTTATGAAGGAGAGGCAGGGAGCAAGAGCAAACACCTCGTAGACAGTGCACACACAAACACACACACCTTGGAGACATGCACAGTGCACACACACCTTAGAAACATGCACAGTGCACACACACACCTTAGAGACATGCACAGTGCACACACACACCTTGGAGACATGCATAGTGCACACACACACCTTGGAGACATGCACAGTGCACACACACCTTAGAGACATGCACAGTGCACACACACACCTTAGACACGATGACGGCCATGGCAAGGTTTTCAGAGTGAGCGGCCACATATCCAAGCATCATGATCCCAGGTAACCGCACGTTACCACGGCTATCACCCAGGTAGTCAATCACCGCCGCCACACCACCCGCATTCACGATCATCAGAGACAGCTATACACACACACACACACACACATTCAGGCGAGGGTAGGGATACAGGTGAGAATATGTTTTGGTACCTCTAGTGTGTGGTGTTTGGTGTAGATGAATGTGTGCTTTGAAGTGTGGTGTGTGTATCATCTGTGTACCTCTGATGTTTGGTGTGTGTGTGTGTACCTCAGGTGTGTGTTTGGTGATCTCTCTCATCAGTGTGGTAACATTCTTCCTGACGTACTCATCTGGGTCTCGGAGGCAGGCCAGGACAGCAGGGAAGATCTCTGCCTCCACCACCATCTCAGCCAGGTCCACCGAGTGCTTACTGATCTGACTCAGGGCAGAGAACACCTGCCTCTGAATGGAGGGGGGAGGACATGGGGAGGGAGAGGAATTGAAGAAGAGGAGAGGGAGGAAAGAAAGAGAGTGGGATGCAGGGTTTTAGAGGCGACTGTAACATCTAACCTAATCTCGTTTATGTCTTTCCACATGACATACATTTAATCTGCAAACCTGTCTAGGTAGGCCTTATTTTGTCTCAGTGTTCCTGCCCGCTCACCTTCAGTTTGGCATCAGGGTTGAGGACCATCTGGGCCAGGTGTGCGATGGCGCCGGTGTCGACCACAGTCTGAGCCAGCTCAGGGGAGTGCTTGGCGATGTCGCTAAGGGCAGAGGCAGCGATGCGTTTCAGGGCCACCTCTGGTTCCTGGATACACAGCACCAGCAGAGGAACAGCCCCCGCATCCACTACCGCCTGAGACAGGTCTACATACAGAAAGGGGAGGGGTGTTACTGTGTGTGTGTGCGTATGTGTGTATGCGCGTGTACTATATCCTTACGTGCATTGTGGCGTGCAATGTATCCCAGAGCCCAAGCAGCAGCCTCCTTGACCCCAGGGTCAAACTCTTCCAGAGAGATGACCAGAGCGTCCAGCGCTCCACAGTCCACCACGGCCTGGGCCAAAGCAGGGCTGTGCTTGGCCACCGCACGCAGGACAAACGCTGCTGCCTTCTTATAGAACCTCTACACACACACATACACACGCACACAAACACACCGATGGGAGAATAAAATATTTAATGCACATTTAGCAGATGCTCTTTAGCAAGAGTATACATTCAGAGCAGTGGCCAAGCACCCAGATCCCTGTGAGAAGGTAGATACCAGATAGAGAGTGAGGCCCTGCTGTGGTGTGAAAGGTGCTTTAGGCTCTGCAGTGGCCCCCTTCCCAGGGGACAATGCCAACACATTCAGTGTCAGGGACAACATTCAGCATGGTGAATGAGGGAGGGTATGTAGGTGTACACAAACACATACACACATACACAGACAGAGACATACGTTCTGCTCGGTCAGAGAGTAGACGAGCTGTGGGAGGATGTCTCCCTTGACGACGGCCTCTGCCAGGTCGTCATTGTAGTTGGCCAGTCGTCCTAGAGCCAGAGCAGTTGTCTGCTGGATGGTAGGAACCACATCTAGCAGTAAAGGCCTCAGCAGGGACATCACACCTAGAGGAGGGACAGGTACAGTAGGGAAGGACTTGTGTCGTGTTATAACAGATAACATGAGCTATAGAAATGTGATCAGAAGCACATCAATGAAAGTCACCTGAAAGAGGATATTGGTTTAGAGAGAAATGGGTACTGTAGGCGACCCAAGTCCCAACTTACCAGCATTTTGTAAAGTTTCAATGTTTTGTGGTCTTGTGGCAAGCTCAGCAATAGTCTGCACAAACTGTGTCCTTGATTTCTGATACTGCTCAAACACTAAAAAATAGATCCATTAATATTTCAACAACTGAGTCATCATGTTCTTCAAGTTTTCCCTGGCACTGCTTAGGGTTCAATCAAAACAGTCGTGAAATCATGCAACTTCGAATGATCTTACCTTGTAAAACCTGTCGTTGACTCATGATTACAATTATATATATTTTTTTAAATAACTCCACTTTTCTAATAAATGTCTAATAAATATGTGAGTTTTCCATGAAAAGCAGCAGTAAACAGTGCAGTGCAGCATCTAACTCCCGCAGCCTCAAGTTTGGGTTAGCATGTTACTGTTGCCGTAGCAACAAACCGGAAGCAAAAACTGGTTGCGTCACTGAGCTGTAACGAGATACACGTCTCTTAGCCCTCACAATGGGAGTCGTTGTCCACAAAGCGTCACGGAGGGCTGTCTAGCTCCCGCCTTTCCTTTCTTTCGATGAGTGAATACATCTCATTATTGTAAATCTTGTTTTGAATATTCGATTATATTTGTTGACGTCAACCGCCTGTATTCAATGGAGAGAGAGAGATGATATGCATACATGAATATGCATACTCTAATGGCTGCGTTTCAAACTCATTAAAAGACACCCTCCTCCACTTACCTTATGCCCTTGGGGGAATCCCCGCGGCCATCTTTGTCGTGGGTCGAAATGATTAGCCAAGCCAAGTTGACAAAGTAAGCCCTTCAGCCCTCGTTTTTGGTCGAATTTGTGAGTGTACAATTATGTTCCAGTGAAGGGAAATCTTTAATGTTACAGCATACAATGACATTCTAGATGATTCTGTGCTTCCAACTTTGTGGCAACAGTTTGGGGAAGGTCCTTTCCTGTTACAGCATGACAATAGCCCCGTGCCCAAAGCCAGGTCCATACAGAAATGGTTTGTCGAGATCGGTGTGGAAGAACTTGACTGGCCTGCACAAAGCCCTGATCTCAACTCCATCGAACATCTTTGGGATGAATTGGAACGCAGACTGCGAACCAGGCCTAATCACCCAACATCACTAATGCTCTTATGGCTGAATGGAAGCAAGTCCCTGTAGCAACGTTCCAAAATCTAGTTTAAAGCATTCACAGAAGAGTGGAGGCTGTTATAGCAGCAAAGGGGGGACCACAAGATGTTCCATAAGCAGGTGTCCACATACTTTTGGTCATGTAGTGTATATGTACAGTACCAGTCAAAAGTTTGGGCACACCTATTCATTCAAGGGTTTTTCTTTATTTGTATTATTTTCTACTTTGTAGAAAAATAATGAAGACATCAAAACTATGAAATAACATATGGAATCATCTAGTAACCAGATAAGTGGGGGTGGCAGGGTAGCCTAGTGGTTAGAGTGTTGGACTAGTAACCGGAAGGTTGCAAGTTCAAACCCCCGAGCTGACAAGGTACAAATCTGTCGTTTTGCCCCTGAACAGGCAGTTAACCCGCTGTTCCTAGGCCGTCATTGAAAATAAGAATTTGTTCTTAACTGCCTGTTAAATAAAGGTAAAATAAAATTTTAAAAAGTGTTAAACAAATCTAAATATATTTTAGATTCTTCAAAGTAGCCACCCTTTGCCTTGATGACAGCTTTGCACACTCTTGGCACATCATTACAACACTGTATATAGACATAATATGACATTTGAAATGTTTTTACTATTTTGGAACTTTTTTGAGTGCAATTCAAAGTAGCCACCCTTTGCCTTGATGACAGCTTTGCACACTCTTGGCACATCATTACAACACTGTATATAGACATAATATGACATTTGAAATGTTTTTACTATTTTGGAACTTTTTTGAGTGCAATGTTTACTGTTAATTTTTTATTGTTTATTTCACTTTGGTTTATAATCTATTGCACTTGCTTTGGCAATGTAAACATATGTTTTCCATTCCAATAAAGCCCTTAAATTGAAATTGAATTGAGTGAGAGAGAATTTTTTTTTTTAACCAGAGAGATGTCTGAAATCCATCAGATAAACAGTTTTTTTTATGAAGCTAGCAATGCAAATAATTAATCTCAGTGGTTGACAGTATACAGGACCTGTATGTTGTCAATCACAGAGATTAATTATTTTCAGGTAGCCTGTTATTGCATGTTGACTAATCAATCGCAGTGACATAACTGCAAATCTAATTCTCAGGCAAATTTGGTGACTTGGCTTGGTAGTTGGCTTGGTTGGATAGCAAGCAAAAAGTTACCCATGTTATGCTTTTGAGAAAACTGGTCCAGCCACATGGTAGCTAGCTGTCGTTGGTTCAAATCAAGCTAAATGTACTAATATGAAAGTGGAATTGTAAACTATATATAGGCTAAACCCACCATATCTTAATTTATGAATGAGGTCCCAGGCGGAGTGTTCTCGGTTGAACGTGGACGCGCATCGGACAGTCCTTGCACTTTGAAGTATAGCATGCCGACCGAGAGAAACGACGTAAAAAGTGTGCCCCTTCTGCTTCTGCTTTCCATTGTCTCACCCCCGCAAACATATATTGCCCAAGTAAGAGAGAATCAGTATGATTTTTTTCTATGGTGAAATAATCAATTTAGTGGTTGATGACTTGGCTCACACCTTCACGCACATAAAAAAAGCTAATTATAGAATAACAACATTTGAAGCTTCAAATGGTTAGCCTACACTGAAACGTTGAAGTGAGAGAGATTCTACACAACAGTTTGCAACAAGTTTGCAACAATGTAGCCACCATGGGGATATCATGTGGTGCAACTCCATTGAACCAATAGGCCTATAGACTTTATATATACGCACTAATATATATAAATATATATGCTTAGTCTATATGGTGACCAAAAAATGCTATGCCATTAACTACATCAAACATTAGGCTATAGGCCTAGCTACGGTTGATTGTAAGTACTTTTATTCCGAAATTAAACTTTATGCTAAGGAAATTAAAGTAATGTAAAATAGTAATTGTTTAGATATATTTTTGTATCTTCAAAAGTCTGACATGAATGACTAGGTTTGATTCCGTCTACTCAACCCTGCTTTAGGGCATCAGAGGAGCTGAGAACAGCGTGACAAATGAGAGTGCTGAGGGCGGAGAGTGAAGACTAGACTAGCTTTCAGGAGATGGTTGTAGCATAGACAGTACGTTATGAAGACAGGCTAAAACTGCTTCTCCAATCGAAAAACGTGTAGGCGATGTCATAGCGACTTTGGCTAGCAAAGATCATGTGTAGAACAAGTCACCGGGTCTAACGGTCGTCTGGCGCCCTGAAATGCGCGTGTGCAGGCCGTCAAATCAAAGGCACTTGACATAAAGTTGTTTTTGACGTTTCAGTTGGTCACTTTCACGAGGTTGGAGTAGTAACATGTTCAACTACTTAAGACATTGTCTCGAATCTAGCTTGATCCTTTAGACTTTGAGAAAATTAACAACTAAGGAATAATGCTTAACTTCTGTCATTGACTTAAAACAAATTTAAAAACCCGGCCTGGTCTGTTTGGTCTGTTTCGCAGGCGTTCCCGGAAGTCTTGCGATGTTGCGCCCCTTAGTTTAGAAACTCTGTGGTAAGTAGGCTGGGCCTATATGCAGCGCACCGGAGTTGGATATGACCTGGGCGAGCCAGCCTCTGTTGAAGACCATTGTCCAGCCCAAGAACTACATGTAGCCTGCTTTTGTTTTTTAAATCTCTATAATGAAAAGCGCTATACAAAATGCATATATGATTTGCATTATTATTATTAATCATTAGGGTAATAGGTTGTTTCATGAAATGAGTTCCTTTTGCATCCCTAAGATATTTAAAGTACAAATTGTACACACACATTGCATTTTAAAAACCTGTTATATTATATAAAGTGCCCTTTAATATAGACCACATTAAATATTCAATAAATACGATTTTTAATATGAATAAACTTGCTAAAGTGCCAAAGTTCAGCATTTTGACATGTCTGTCTAAGCATTCTCTGACTTCTAGGAAGATTTTAACCCCCTTAACCCCATAATTTCTCCAAGTTTTCACCATCATTGTAAGCCCTATTTATTTTGTTACTTCTGAAGATGATGATTTATTTAATGTGATTAGTGAATCATAAAAACAAGCCTCATTTTAAGGTCAACCCTGTTACATAAATTGAACTCTTGTTTTTTTATGGTGAAACTATTCCTTAAAAAAAAAAAACATTGAACATCTAGTAGTCAAATCATAGTGTTAAAGCAGGTGAGCGGGTTCTACTCTTTTTAGCAATTTTGAGGCTGCGGGAGTTCATAGCAAGTCAACCCTGTTACCTATAGATAGACAGACAAGAAATGTTTTAACAATGTAATTTTGGAGGTGAAAGCTTGCATTTATTTGCCCCTCCCTGGTGCACACAACAAGTTTCTATTCCCCCTGTAACAAGGGGATTTATGGATGGATTAAGATTAAGTTGTCAACCCTGTCATTGTCAACAGTTACCTTATTTGTCACTAAATAGGCACTTACTATAGTCATTTTTTAATTTAACCTCTTGAGATGGGGAAAAACGTTTTTTATTATGTTGAACATAATAACAGCTCTTCATGACAGAATGTAAAAATTTGGTGAAATAAAACGTTTTTTAAAATTCAAGTTACACAACGCACCTAACTGGTGGACCACCCAAATACTAACGACATTGACAGTGTGCATAACCTACGTTCTTTCAGACCTGTCAGACCAATATGCACAGCTCCAAAGTTTCTCACATATGAAACAAATTAATGAAACCAAAGTTCTACCATGTCGGCTACAAGGCTACAAGAGAAATCATACATTTGAAACGTTTTAATGAATATTGTATTTTGTCAGGATTAAAAACATTTATTATTTAATAAAAAGCTAAAAGTAAAAAAGCTAAGTCGTTTCATGGCGAGATATTTTAGCAGAATGTTAAAATAAACAATATTAGGCTAATGCACGGGCCTAATTTCTGTCAATTTGGGAAATAATCTGTCGAAATTTAGCATGATTCAAATGAATTGACATATATTTTCAGTAAATCTCATTCTTGATCAGATAAGGAATGAGTGGGGATAGAGGTTCTAACGAAACAGCCATGCAATAAATTAAATAATAAAAAATAAAAATAAACTTTGAAAATGACCTTTGAATGTCATGAAAATAGTGATCTCAAACATCTGCATTAGTGCAGTCTAAATACTGAAGGGGTTGTTGTCGATTTACTGAGAAACTTATACAGCCAATATGGTGTATCGCGTACACAACTACAAACCAGCAAGCAATTGCAAATACAATTTTCTTGGGATCTTGTGGTCGAGCACTCAAAACCGTCAATACAACCTTCACAGATACCGTTTTAAAATTGTGCAGTGCCTATAAATATACATAATAACAAATAAAACATGTTTATAAGTCATTATAATCAATATCAAAATTGCCCTTTCCATTGTTGCACTGATAAGACATACACCTATTTATATGGAATTTTCATATATTGATGGTAATTACATGTAACTAACACCTAGATTTTTTTGAAAAAAGCCTTCTATAGTAATTATTTGACGCAGTAATTATTTCACATGACTGGGCATATAGATATGCATCTGTTGGTCCTTAAGAAAAAAGGTAGGGGCGTGAATCAGAAAACCAGTCAGTATCTGGTGTGACCACCATTTGCCTCATGCAGCGCGACACGTCTCCTTCAAAGAGAGTTAATCAGGCTGTTGATTGTGGCCTGTGGAATTGTTACGTCTCTCGTCGGAGTGCATGGACCAAAGCGCAGCGTGGTAAGTGTTCATGATATTTTATTACTCAAACAACACTCAAACAAAATAACAAAGACAAAAAACGAACAGTTCTGTAAGGCAAATAAACTATACAGAAAACAACTACCCACAAAGCACAGGTGGGAAAAAGGCTACCCAAGTATGATTCCCAATCAGAGGCAACGATAGACAGCTGCCTCTGATTGGGAACCACACTCCGCCAAAAACAAAGAAACAAAGAAATAGAAAACATAGAAATTAAGAAACTAGAATGCCCAACCTAGTCACATCCTGGCCTAACCAAAATAGAGAATAAAAACCTCTCTATGGCCAGGGCGTGACAGGAATGTTGTCCCACTCCCCTGCAAAGGCTGTGCAAAGTTGCTGGATATTGGCGGGAACTGTAACAAGCTGTGGTACACGTTGATCCAGAGCATCCCAAACACACTCAATGGGTGACATGTCTGGTGAGTATGCAGGCCATGAAAGAACTGGGACATTTTCAGTTTCCAGGAATTGTCTACAGATCCTTGCAACATCGGGCCATGCATTATCATGCTGAAACATGAGGTGATGGTGGGGGGTGAATGGCACGACAATGGGCCTCAGGATCTCTTCAGGGCATATCTCTGTTCACAACGTTGACATAAGCAAACCGCTCTCCCACACAACGCCTTACACACTGTCTGCCATCTGGCCGGTACAGTTGAAACCGGTTTTTCATCCGTGAAAAGCACACTTCTCCAGAGTGCCAGTGGCTATCCAAGGTGAGCATTTGCCCACTGAAGTCGGTTATGACGCTGAACTGCAGTCAGGTCAAGACCCTGGTGAGGACGACAAGCATGTAGATGAGCTTCCCTGAGACGGTTTCTGACAGTTTGTGCAGAAATTCTTCAGTCGTGCAAACCCACAGTTGTATCAGCTGTCTGGGTGGCTGTCCTCAGACGACCCGCAGGTGAAGAAGTCTGATGTGGAGGTTCTGGGCTGGCGTGGTTACACGTGGTCTGCTGTTGCAAGCCCAGTTGGACATACTTCAAAATTCTCTAAAACGAATTAGGAGAAGGCTTATTGTAGAGAAATTAACATGACATTTTCTGGCAACAGCTCTGGTGGGTGTTCCTGGATTCAGCATGCCAATTTCACGCTCCCTCAAAACTTGAGACATCTGTGGGATTGTGTTGTGTGACAAAACTGCACATTTTAGAGTGGCCTTATATTGTCCCCGGCACAAGGTGTACCTGTGTAATGATCATCATTTGTTCAGTGTAATAACAAAATGATCTAACAAAGGTGTGTCAAAATGATTGGCACCCCTGTTTTCAATACTTTGTGCACCCTCCCCTTGCGAGGATAAAGGCACCTTTTCAGGGATCTTACACCAATCCATATATCATTTTACCAGATCCTTGATATCCTTCGGTCTGCGCTTATGGCCTGCTCTCTTCAATTCAAACCACAGGTTTTTAATGGGATTCAAGTCCGAAGACTGAGATGGCCATTGCAAAATGTTGATGTTGTGGTCAATTAACCATTTCTTTGTGGATTTTGATGTACGCTTGGAGTTTCAGCCTCCAGGCAGAGGCAACCAAGTTTTGGCTAAAATGTTCTGGTACTTTGTACATTTCATAATGTAGTTTACCTTAACAAGGGCCCCAGGACCAGTGGAATAAAAATAGCCCTGTGACATCAAAGATCCACCACCATATTTTACAGTGGGAATGAGGTTATTTTCTGCATATGCATCCTTCTTTCGAGGCCAAACCAACAAGTTGTGTGCTTGGCCAAAGAGCTCTATTTTCATGTCATCTGACCATAGCACCTGGTTCCAGTCCAAGTGCCAATGCTGTTTAGCAAACTCCAGGCATTTACATTAGTTGTTTGCTCTCAATAAAGCTGTTTTATGGCAACCCTTCCGAATAGCTTATTGGCATGGAGGTGGTGTCTAATTGTAGATTTGGAGACTTAGTGACCCCAAGATGCGACCAAGTTCTGTAATTCATCTGTGGTTTTTGGACTTTTCTTTGCCTCCTGAACCATCTTCCATACTGTGCATGGGGACAAATACACATGCCCTCTACCAGGCAAGTTTACCACTGTTCCAGTGGTTTTAAACTTCTTCATTGTTGCCCTAATAGTGGAAAGTGGTATATTTGGGTTTTCAGTTGTTTTTTATACCCATTGCCTGATTTATGAAAGTCAACAACCATTTGTCTCTTTTCATTAGTGAGTTCTTTACCTTTCACCATGGGGATGGATGATGAAGGGATTTTACATGTGTGTTACCTAATTGTTATACCCCAGTGAAACAGGAAGCCATGGAAGGCCACAATATAGTTCCTGAAGCTCAGATGAACTTGAATAAACTAGAATGATAATGCAGATTTTATTTTGTTTGATTTTATATAGAATCATTTGAATGGGTGCCAATAATTTTGGCACCTATCTTTAAGCCTTTTATTTACTTGTTAAACAAAATCTCTTTCTCTGAGTAAGTGTACGCCTATTAGTATAACATAATGTACCTTTTCCAATCCTTTGAGCATACAATTTAGCTCAGTATTTGTATTATACAGTCTTTTTTGCTCATCTTTATCAAGGGTGCCAATAATTTTGGAGTTGACTGTACATACATACTGAAGATTTATAAAATAGGTTAACATCTTTAAGCATATTTCAAATGTTTTATAATGCGCTATATTTATAGAGATTTTGTCAGATTTAAATTGAGTGTTGTCACTTGGAAGACCAGACATTTGATGAGAAACTACCTTACAGTATCTGAACCCTGTAGTTTTATTTCATTGAGTTCATCTCAAAGTAAAATCAAAGAATATGAGCCTATTTTATTTCTTATAACAATGTCCATATTATCTGATCTGCTGCCACAACCAATATGTGTTCGCCATAATGGATAAAGCTTGAAACCACTCAATGCCTCTTCAAATGTAATTTACCTTTGATAAAATCAATGGCCTTGAAAAACATATAGAGTAACATATCATCACCATGGCACACATGATGTTTGTTGTGCACTGGTCACATTTTAAAGGCTAAACCTTGGCATCTGCAGTGAAGGATTGTTGGGTGACCCATGCATTAATGCAATCCACTTGCCTACAGTGCACCTACCCATCACGCCAGTAGGCCTATAGGCTGCGTAAAACAAAACCACTTGAGGACCCGATGAAGTTCCAATCAGCTCTGTCCCAGTTAGGTGTGGAGTGCCTTGAAATAGAAATAAGGAGTAGCGATTGCATATATATATATATACACAGTACCAGTAAAAAGATTTGACACACCTACTCATTCAAGGGTTTTTCTTAATTGTTTAATATTTTCTACAACATAACACATATGGAATCAGGTAATAACCAAAAAACTTAAATAGATTTTAGATTCTTCAAAGTAGCCACCATTTGCCTTGATGACAGTTTTGCACACTCTTGGCATTCTCTCAACCAGCTTCACCTGGAATGCTTTTCCAACAGTCTTGAATGAGTTCCCACATACGCTGAGCACTTGTTGGCTGCTTTTCCTTCACTCTGCGGTCCAACTCATCCCAAACCATCTCAATTGGGTTGAGGTCAGTGATTGTGGAGGCCAGGTCATTTGATGCAGCACTCCATCACTCTCCTTCTTGGTTAAATAGCCCTTACACAGCCTGGAGGTGTTGGGTCATTGTCGTTTTGAAAAACAAATGATAGTCATACTAAGCGCAAACCAGATGGGATGGGATATTGCTGCAGAATGCTGTGGTAGCCATGCTGGTTCAGTGTGCCTTGAATTCTAAATAAATCACTGACAGTGTTACCAGCAAAGCACCATCACACCTCCTCCTCCATGCTTCACTGTGTGAACCACACATGCGGAGATCATACGTTCACCTACTTGATGTTGAGATGTGTCTGTTACTTGAACTCTGTGAAGCATTTATTTGGGCTGGTAACTGCAGCAGAGGTAACACTTGATGGTTTTGCGACTGCATTTGAAGAAATGTTCCCGCAATGACTGACCTTCATGTCTTAAGGTAATGATGGACTGTCGTTTCTCTTTTCTTATTTGAGCTGTTCTTGCCAAAATATGGATTTGGTCTTTAACCAAATAGCGCTATCTTCTGTATACCACCCCTACCTTGTCACAACACAACTGATTGGCTCTAACACATTAAGAAGGAAATAAATTGCACAAATGTACTTTTAACAAGGCACACCTGTTAATTGAAATGCATTCCAGGTAACTACCTCATGAAGCTGGTTGAGAGAATGCCAAGAGTGTGCAAAGCTGTCATCAAGGCAAAGGGTGGTTACTTGGAAGAATCTCAAATATAAAATATATTTAGATTTTTGAAACACTTATATGCACTTAGTGTACCTATGCATCATGCCAGCAGGCCTATAGGCTATGTAAAACAAAACACTAGTTACCTAATGTAGGCTACATAAAAAATGTAAACCAGCACACACATCCAAATGTTGTCTATTGCACGAAATTGTGTCAAATTAAGTCACATCATGCCATCTGCAAATCAACATCAACGTCCCAATCTGAATAACATACCTTTAACTCACCACTATAAACCGAGGACTAATACTGCGTTTATATGCTAGTTGGAACTAGGAAACTCGGACATGTCCGACTTCCTAACTGATTGAAGTCGCACGTGTCGGCTATATATAACCAGTTAGCAAGTCGGAAATGTCCGAGTTTCCTATAGTTCCGACTAGCACATTGAACGCAGCAAGACTTTCCAATATCTCTCAGCTCAGTAAGAATATGGGATGATAAAAAGGCCTACATGTAGGTTATCTGGAAATGTAAAACTACTCACATTGACCAAGACTATAAACCCATCACAAATGAGTTTGTAAAATTATTGAATGACATTTGGAAAATCGTTTGATTGTGGCTTTAGGCTACGTCAACCACTTTCTGGTTCTTTTGACCAGTATTACCACTTTGTCTCTCCTCCACGAGCAAAATTGGCTTTATAAAACCTGATCGTTTCTAGGTCAATATTTATATTTTAATCCATATTTTTAATGTATAAAATGTCAACAAATAAAAACCGGTTTATTTTTGTGGGGGAGACGAATCTCGTATGAACAGTGTACTGTAGTTATTAACATGTCTTTAATAGCATCTATTTGTAGCCAATGGAAAATGACCTCAACATTAAATCCTTAGCTATTGATACATTTTCACTTCGATGGCAGACGAACAAAGACATGCAAATATTGGAATATTTAAATATTGCAATATTCCATGTTAGTCCACAAGCAATTGACAAAAAAATATCTCGATCTGAAATGCACCTAAATGTGTAGATTTCTGTAGAAAACCTATTTTGTAATTTGAAGAAATGCTGTGTTCTTTCAATTTGTTAGCAGCAATTTCTTTCACCCATTAAAAGTATAATCCTTGCTACAGATATTGAGTGCGACGGAAAATATCTAAGTCAAGGATATTCTAGGCCTATTCAAAACACGACATATATTTGCGACTAGTAGTGGTCTCTGGTGAATTAAATTAAATCAATGCTGCGCCAGCACGAGACATCTTTTCAAAATGTCCGTGGAGGGCTGCTTTGTCTGCGATATTTTATTATTCGAAAAAAAAAAAAAGATATTTAACTTAATGCATGAATGAAACTAAAATATATTAAATGTAGGAAAATGTAAATTGTCAATTGACAGACATTTTCAAAATGCCTACAAAGAGGGGACAATACCAGATGAATGAATCACAAAATAAAATAAAAACACACCCAAAACGTCTTTAAGTGTAAAATGTTTTATTTAGATGTTATACTGTGCAACAGTAACAATACAATAGTTGTCCATACAATCGAGCGATACAAATATGCAGAACATGGGAGACATCAAAAAACATTTGTCATCTAGCATGAAATTAAAAAGGGGGGTTGTTCTGGACAGTATTTGACATAATTACTGATTAAATATGCATATATTTCGCTATATACATGGGTGTGTGTGTGGACTTTCTGAACTTCTTGGTTGCTTCAAGGGTTCAGGGATGTCGAGGCTATAAGCAATTCGATTCCACAGCAGCTAAAAAAGTATGTCCCCCCCAGTAGCCTACAGCCTAATAAAAGCTCTGTACATTTAGCAGATCTTTCATATGTTTTCTCATAAAATTATGGGCCCAATACTACAATAGTTGATTCCACATAATATATTGATTATTATATTTCTCTGTGAAATGCTTTCCAAAAGCCAATCGAAAGAACAATAGATGCAACGTTTCAAATATTAGTAAAGCCTATAGGTTTCTACCATGCTTTATCTGACAACAATAGGCTGAAATACACACTTACAAGAGTCAACACATGTATATTCTGATATGGAAAAAAAATAATTAAAATAAAGGAAATAATATAAAGGCCATCTTCAGTCACATCTGTAAAATAAAACATAGCTTTTTGGGGGCTTTCATTTTTGACCATTCATCTATCACCAACATCCCTTTCACCAACTTAATGTCACATCCCTGCTATGTTCCTATTGAAATGCTTCACTTCCACTACTTAAACAGATATCATATATTTATAACAACAACAATAACAAAAAGAGAGCGTCTACAACAATGGAACTACATTGGCATGAAGATAATAGCTGAGCGGTCTGGCGTTGGCTGTCGGCCCGGATTTCAGGCCAGTCATCCCGAGGACGCAGAAGAACCATTCAGCGAGGCCTTCCGTGGTTTTTTTCCAAAGGGGAAGGGTCTGGTAGGGGCTGGGGCTGAGGTGGAGGCTTCATTGACGGGCTTGGAGATGTGGGGGAAGTGTGGGTGTGGGGATTGCACCGGGGTGCCAGGGCTGGGCAAGGAGGAGGAGGTGGAGGGGACAGCGGCAGGGCTGCAGGCTTTGTCGCTGGCTGAGTCGCTCTCAGCAGACCGACCAGTGCTGTTCTGGCCCTCCTGCTGCAGATGACTCATCTTCATCTTCTTACAGCTCGGTCTGACGCGGTACTTCAACGGCAAAGGGCCATTCTGAAAAATATTTGTAATACTTAGAGCTACTTTGTCTCAACTTGCAGGGCAATCATGATTTTTTCCTTCATGGACAATAAAGCTTTTGAACTGCGAACTTTCATGCATTCCACACTTTGAAGTAGGCCTAAGAAATATCACAGAGCCAAATGTTGAAATAAAAAGTCATGCAATAATTTACAACAAAAAAAACATTACTTCCAACTTGTTAAAAACGTTTACATTGCCTTTAATTGCATGTTTTTACTAACTTCCCCTTTAATATTATGTTTCTTACCCTTCTCCAGGTGTAGATGTAGGCTATGTCCATTAATGTGTAGTAATCTTTCAGTGGCTCGTCTTCATACATCACTTCAACCTACATTGTAGAAATTACAAAATGATTTATAAAAATAGGCCAACAAGTACTTATTCTACTGAACTTCCATTGTCCTTCAAGAATTGCTGAATATCTTTGATCTTTTTTATTGTTTCAATAGAAGCATATGAGAGAATGATCTTGCAGTGATATGGACTAATGTTGTTAAATTCATCTTATTTAAAAAAATATATATATAATAATAATATAACATAGTGATGCAAGAGTTATGGCTGCCCTTGTGTCATTTCATATAACCAAACAAATGTTTACCTGATAGGTACAGGGGATGTCCATCTTACTGCGGAGGAACTTCCTCAGGTGCATGATGGTCATGGCTGCTGGACACTGCAGATACCTCTTATTGTTCACCTGGAGGAGGACAGAGCCAGTTAGATCAGCTCAAACCTCCATTTTACTACAGACCAAACTCAGACAGAAAACTGAAGCTGTCTGCAGCAAATACACAATAAAATAGCAAGAGAAAATAATGTAGCTACAGTTAATAAAGACAATTTAATTTGAGGGACTTTATATGCAGGTTGATGTTTATTTTCACGAGTCTTGTCCTGGAGGCAGAACTGAGCAATTTGGCTATATTGTAAAAATGTATACAAAGAAAAATGTGCTTTTTGGTTAAGGCTAGGTTTAAAATCAGATTTGTAGCTGTGCCAGCTAGTGACCACTCTGCAGAGCTGCCTCCAGAACAAGATTCATGCCGAAAAAAGGCTAACCTGCACTTTATACAGTACCCTTGTTTACAATAAAGAAAATGGAAAATGGAGATGAGACATGCAGTGAGATTTGAAGACAAGCTATTTAAGGGTCCAGATTTAAGAACAATCTTATATCAGAAACCAAGCAATAGGCTCTGTGCAGCAACAGAGTGTAAGAACTATCTGATATGGAATGCTTCTGAGCTTCAGCCGTAGGCGGCCTACCTGTTCTTTAGTCAGTTGGTCCTCAGCCACGCCGGTCTGTTCAGCCCTGAGAAAAACAATGTTACACTTGTTTTACAAAATGTGTTAGAAAACATCTTGATAATGCACTCAAGATTTTCATGGTTGGAAATTCATGCACAAAAAAAGCAGAACACTGGTAAAACCAAAGTCTCAAAATTAAAATGACTATAGAAAGGAAAACATACACTGTAATGTATTGTAATGAAACAGGCAGGGAATGGTGCTCAAACCGTCAACCTTCTGGCCCCAAGCCCAGTGCACCATCGACTGCACCACAAAAGCATGGTCGAGAGGCAACGTCGATATACACACTTATAAACCAGGGTCACTACAGAATAATAAATAATAAACACACTGACCTAATCAGTTTCTGAACACACTGAACTAATAAATATAAGTATACATCTAAATGTTCTAACATAATTGTCTTCCTTAGACCTTATGATGAATCAATAGCGAACTAGATGTAATAATTTTTAAAAAGCCTGGCTGTAACAGACTTGTTGACGTACTTGTTGTGATCGAAGAACTCAATGGAGAGGCTGATGATCTCATCGTCTGTGATGATTCTCTTGTCCTCGTCTGCCACCTCCCCTCGATCCTCATTAGACCTTGTCGTAGCTACAGACACAAATTAACAAGTTGTATGAGTTTTCACAAAAACTTGTAAAACCGTGAAAGTGAGAGCTTAGTATTCTCCTATAATGATAGGATTTCTATCAGCTAATATTGAAGTTAATTTTAGTGGCTTTGTAGAGGGAAAACCATTAGAATATTACTGGAGCAGGAAATAAATCAACCATTATTTTTGTTGTTAGAAATAAAACTACTTAATGACAATTCCCTTTTTACATCTCCAGTAGACTTGCACCCTATCTGCCCTAGGAAAGAAAGGTCATGAACCCTTTCCTTAACATTTACATTTGAGTCATTTAGCATATGCTCTTATAGGGTAGTTAGGTGAGACAACCACATATCACAGTCATACAAGTTTTAAAAAAATCTGAAATAAAGCAACTATCAACAAAGAGTGCAGACTCACCATCTACAGAAGGGTGATCTGCGTAAAAGTCTCTCCTTCTCTTCATCTCATCTAATGGGAAAGAGAGAAAAAACTGTCACAAATGTTTATTTGAATAGGGATAGAGATACAATTGAAAAATGTAATTATCAATCAGCTGATGCATTGCAACCTCATGCTTTAACTATATAGCACCCATTTCCAGAATCAGTCCACATTTGGGTTTTAAACCATTTTCCAGGGGAGACAAGCCAGCAGCTCCGATTAAACAGGATAATCAACCATTCAGGATGCACCATTTAGTAGATACAGAATACATATGTCACAGAGAACAAGACAATCACATGACTGATAAGAGGGATTTAACACATTCCACTTACTTTTGAAGAGACCAGGGACCAGCTTGTAGACAATGTCTTGTAGGGTTTTGTCAGACCTTGAAGAATGTTCATAATCAGTCATATTTACCCAGAACTCATTGCATTCTATGAGGTTTTAATAAATTGACGGATGTTGAGAAAGTAGCAACATTTGAATGAAACTAGACCAATCCTTTGACGACATCTAACTGCATTGGGTGGATTGGATAATAGCCAGAAACAGCAGAAATGCGAGAAAACAATGCAAGGCTATAGAACAAATGTAAAAGAAACAAAGTGATTAATTACCTTATATTGAGCAGAGGCTTGGTTTTGTGTACTGGCACGTCACAGATGGGGCAATACTTGCTGGTCTCCAGATAGCGCACAATGCACATCTTACAGACTGAAACCCAAGGGGAAAAAACTGGATCAGTTTCTCAGTGGATAACACAATACCCTACAGTCCAACGATGAAAAATGCCTGTTACATTTATCATATAGCGGTTACATAAATAGCCAATGCAATTATGTGAAAAGAGAATGTGAGAGTGAAATTGGTCAACAAAAACTTGAGTAATTAACTAGATACCTACTAGTGTGAATTTGCAACAGTCATATTTATCATGATTGGTCCAATTCCCATGTCTGCATTCAGCCAAGTGTCACTCACATGAATGGAGACATTCTATAATGGTTGTGGCATCGATGAAGTATCCACCACACAGCACACACATGAGGTGGGGGTTCAGCTCAGTTATCTTAATTCTGGTCGTTCGATGCATCGTCATGGAAGGAAGATCCCTGCGAGGGACAAAGGAGCAGAGTCACAATCTGACAGGAAGGTAGCCTAGATCTTGTTAATGAAAATATAATTTAGACTTGATAAATTGAGGATACTTTTGAGAAGAAAAAAAACAGACAGCAACAATGAAATGCCTATCATTGGATCGGGACTACAGATCTTTCACAGCTTGATAAAGTGGTCGTTCATTAAACCGCTTTAAACCCATTTGTAAGGATTTTTTGTTGTTCTACTGTTAGAGAAACACCCATACTTTATGATAATAGTATAATAACCAGGGAAGGGGTTGGTCGTTTTTCAGAAGCTGACCCAAAGGTTGATTGATAGCTAACAATTGGTGGGAGTCGATCCGTGTGGATTTGTCGAGGGCACAGCTACAGCCGAAAGAGCTGCGTTGTCATAAATCAATCCTTTCATTGGGATGGTTCATATAGCCTACCTCCCAGTGCTCCTCTATAGATAGATATGGGAGAATGGAGGTCGTTGGTCGCTCAGGAAATGTGATAGTACCCTAGTCCTATAAAACGAAGAAACGCTGTCGACCTATCCAACCTACATCAGGGTATATATTCTAAAGCGATTCAGTGTATTAGTGCCAAAACACAGAGGGGTTCTTACTTTCTAATATTGGAACCTGATGATAAGAAACATCATTCCGGCCAATTGCAACATTTCATATCACATTCTTCAATGAATTAATCTTTCAACTCTCGAGGATGCGGGAGACCGTAAGCTAATTGACTCGGCGTCAGGTGTAACCACACACACTTGGAAAGTCTTACCGTTTCTATGGCAACTTAGGTTCCACTACTTGGCATCTCGCCAGGGTCCAATACGGAGAGATTTGCTTCGCCCAAGATCAGATCACCGCTCGCGTTGATGATGTGACTGCGAATAATATGAAAATAAATATATGTCCTTCCCTCGCGAAGCCAATAGACTACAGTCCGTCCCCGCACCATGGCTGCCATTTTGTAAAGAACGTCTCGCTCGAAAACCATAGTGCAATTCCCGACAGGGTTTAACATTTTTTCACACCAAAGCCTGTTACGTTCAGTTCCTATGTCGCCAACCATATAGGTTACCCATGCTTTGTGCATTAGTTTGGATAAATCTAATCGTTGGCCGTCGCTTGTGTCGTTTCCGTGTACACGCTGCACAGGCAGCCTGTGTGCACGGCATAGTAGAATAACAACATCACTCGACCAAGTATGTTCTCTGGCCGTATGAAGTTGAAGCCCGAGAGAAACCTCGCCACTGTTCAGCCAACGCGACATGGATTACTAATGAAGTGCCACATAACAGTCTAGTTCAAATAGCCAGCAGGTAACAGCAATGTGGAGTAGAAAGAGGTTTAAAAACGAATGTCTGGAGGGAGGGAAATAATGAAATAAGTTTCACAATATACGTCTAGTTGTGACGCCTTTTTGTAGCCTAGACATCTTTCTTCTTCTCAATGGCTTTTTGTCTTTCTGCCACAGATAGGATGCGATCACATGAGCCGTCAGTTAAAACATGGGGAGAAATGACTGATTCTGCGTGTCAGATGCTTTTGGCTTCCTAGCACTAGGAATAAAACTCATGACAAAACAAGAAATAGTGAGATTGCCACTGGGTCATGCCTGCATCAAAGGTGACCCGCGCAATATGTTGCATGGTGGCGCTATATACATTTAAACGGATTCTGTGTGTAGCCTATGGTGAAAAAAACCCTACGGGGCTTGCAAACAGAACCATCGTCATTTTATAAGGATGCACCTTAGTTCAAATATATATAGAAACACCGATATTGGCTCTGCCAAAAGGCCACTGGTGTGGAATATCCCAGCTCTTCCCGTCAGTAAAAAACAAATGTTAATAATGTGTATTTGAATGTAATGCAGTGGAGGACCCTACAATGTCATTACAGGGGCTGTCACGCATCGTGTTTGCAATGCAAACAGATAGCCTGTTACGCTATCAATCGATTAACTACTGATGTTTGCACAACTGTTACCACTGGTAATATAGCAGAGCCTTTGTAGAGTAAGTGATACCAGGCTTTAACATGCATATTGCAACTTCATCTACAAGTATCACCATGGAACACATTTATCTGTATAGGACACAGCCTAACAACAAATAAAGCACTGAATAAAAAAGTAGTTGAGAAACTCATAGAACAGGGTATTATTAATAACGATGTTGGCCAGATTTGCTCCCAATTGCATTCTATCTGGCCTACTGTAACTCAGCTCAACCTTCTGAGGCCATGAACTGTGTGCTGCATGGTGCAACCCAGGGTTTCTCCATCTAACTATAATGAATGGCTGAAAATGGGAAGTAGAATAGGCGAGTCCTTCCTCAAACAATGTGGAGAATCGTCTGTGTATAATCTACATACAATTTACAACATTTTCGTGTAGTATGGATAAAGATGCATGTCACATTTTTCTCCATAAAGACAGGCTAGTCTTCGAGGGCTGTGGTTGTTTTGGTCTAGATATGTTGCACCATTCTCTCTATTTTTGGATGGAACCTTAATCTATTCATCAAAGCTAGATTTCCATCATCATTTCAGAAGACTTCCCCACATGGGAAAGAGGAGGCCTCACTTTATATAATTAATCAAGAACTGGGCAGTCAATGTCGAAATCTCTATTTACCTGGCTGTGTGTTAAAGTTGCATTCCAAAAAGTATCACAAACAGAAACCTTATATCAACACAAATCAGGCTACACCAGAATTTCAACTAGCACCGGCATTGGCAACCTTAACCCACCCACAGAGGATTTCTGTGAGATTATCAACTGTCAAACAGCGTTAGGCTATTTATCTTTCCCACCAAACAGTTCCCTTCCTCATGACAGAATATCACACTTGATAAACTGGTCATAACGACATTATTAAGAAGGTAAGCATAAAAATATCAGACACCATGGATCCATGCAAACACATTTCAAACTATTCAAGCAACAGAATATTCCACCACAGTGCAAACCGTCAAACATGTCTGATCTTTGCATGGTTGGTTTGTACCATACTCCTGCTTTATAAACTTGTTATGCGCCCTTGTGAGTTAACGGTCAGATTGTTGGTTCCAAACGTGGGGGGAATTACAAATCCTCAAAACTAAATGTTGACAGATGGAGGCACATAGCCTGCGCAATAAAGTCGTGACGAAACTCAATAGTAAATATATGCCTTTTACAGAGAATTCAAAGATGGTTGGCTAATTGAGAGGACCCTTGTTCTGAATCAGTCAATGGACCTTTGTACCATCTTGACATGATGGTAACAAAAATCTGAAAATTGGTTTATGCATGATTAATGTGCGCCAATATCGTTCCTTTGTCAACTTGCGTGTAGACCTATACATTAAAATCCTTCTTTAACAACTAACTGATCGTGCTGATATTTCAGTAAATCGTAAATGGTTTACCCTCCACCAGGCTACAGAGGACCGGTTCAACAAGAGGGAAGTTAAGTTAATAAAAACAAGACTTGATGACATGTGCGTAATGCAACCACACTGATCTATCCCCAACATCCAAAAGATCCTATTTCTATAAAATGGGGACAGTATATGGAACCAAACCAACCAGGAGAACCATTGGACTGTGTGCTGCCGTAAACACCTCACCAATCTCGGTCTTGTTCGATTGAGATCACTGGCTTTGTGGAAATCTAAACAACGTCACGGAAACACTCTCAATGGACACTCATAAGAGATAATTACATTAAATACTAAAGAATTCAATGCGCTGGTCTGTTGAGCGCAAAACCAAGGCTTGCGCAAGAAGGGAACACAATTTTAGAAGCAGTGCGAGGACAGAGCTCCACGTCCGTGAGTGCGAGACACAGTCAAAGCCCCATCCACCACGGGCTGGAAACGCATTTAAACCCGCAGAAAAACACATATACGCGGCGAAAACTTAATCGTTATTCATCTGTTGGTAAGAAAATATATCGAATAATACATACCTAGAGACTTGGCTGGCGATCAGCGATATTGGAGACGGAGAGACAATGAAAGTTAGGAGGCGATCAGCAGAAAATGAATACGAGCTCAGCCGCCATCTTGAAACAAGCTGCAGACGCTGTCAATTGCAGAGAGCGCCAGACAACCCGGGGCTCATTTCAGATGTGTAAAATTCGTAGTGTCCTCCTTCTATGCACTTTGGGCGCGTAGTGTCCTCTGTTGTCTAATATTTCAGACTTTTGACTGTGCGTTCCGAACGGTGTGTTTGTGTTCCCAATGAGTCTCTTCGAAAAATGCAGCAGTGTGGCTCAGTGTAAACTGACACCGTCCCCAAAATGGCTTGTAGTTCGACCGCCCCGCTTTGGTCACGTGGTATCATTCCTTAAGGGTGGCCTGGAAATTAGTGTCGGTGTATTCCGGGGGCTCGCCAATTCACGATGCTTCGTAAAATGACACAAAGAATGTGTTATCCAAAGCCCATCATGATCTCGTAATTTGCTTCAAACGTTGTAGTTGTGTCACTCAAGATATCACTGATGTTTCTAAACAATAGCCAGTGTGCGTTTTTCAAACCACGTTTCTATTATGTGCCTCTGCTGTGTCCCTTTCCAAAGACATGAGCTTGGCAAAATGCGTCTTTGTCATACATGCGTTGGTTAGGATACACTTTCCAAAGCCGATGGAAGGCTGGGGCTACTGTGTTGATATTCCTTGGCAAACGACCCCATACAATACTAATTCATGATCGTACTGAAGACGGGGACATTTAGGAAATGAAAGCATCGGTAATAGGTCGGCTACTATAGGAGGCTCTGTACGTAAACTACATGCGGTACTGTTCCCTCTGGTGAGCCGCAATATAATTTAACTAATGCATTGCCACCAGTAAACTAGATATGACACATTATACTAATCTTCGGCACGATATTCTCTCCAATTTTGATAATTTATTTGCCACAAACATACCCCTTCACCGTTATGTGGCAGTGGAAAAATCTATTTCCAAGACAAAAACTCCTATCAGTCGGAGACTGCATTGACTACACATCTAGAGTTGATATGAACTATGCATTGGACTATGGGGACACACGCATGCTATATAGCTTACTTTAATATAATTTGGCTCTTATTTTATGCCTGCAAATTACCATGCATGCATTGAACTGTTTTTTTGACAAAAATAGGCCTACATCATTGAACGGATACAAATATTTAATGACGAATGAAATGAGTATAAAATACAAAGCGGATATCAACGCCGCTTGAAATCGCTGAACTTCAGTGCTTTCAGGAGATGAGGGAAGCAGAGGAGATCACGTGAGAAACCGGATTCCACTGTTCGAGCAGGCTAGGCTCACAACTGCATAGCCCTCAAGACTCTTGGCAGCGTCTTTTATCTTTCCCACCAAATCCTGAAAACAAAGTCACATACACAGTCGGTACTCTTCCAAACAGAGAATGACGGAAAGTTTAAATCACACACCATTTAATGGTTTCCCCTCACGTACTGGAGGAGTTTGGACCACTGTTGAGTGTAAATTATAACCTTGCCTCAGTCTGAATCCTGTCAATTAGATTACCAGGATAGTTTGCACTGAAACCTGCCAGGGTGAGAGTCAATTCCATTTAAATTCATAACGGAATAGTCTTCACAGTAGGCCTGAGTACAATTCGTTCATTTGTGAATGTATTTTTGATTAATTCTAAGGATGTTCAGGTCAACTGAAATTTAATGCAACCGTTCTGGTTCACCTCATACCCCAAAGAAGGATAGATGGTGTTCCCGAACATACACATTACCAAACTTCCTTCCTCAGAACTGTGTCTTGGCAACAGGGTAAAAACATTTCTAAATATTTTTTTTCTGCCCCCTATTTCAATACTCTTAAACTAGCCACGAAGCGATAGCTACTACAGGACGTTAAAGCAGACAACCTCAAGTCACAGTGAAGATAGGTCTACAAAACATACGGGATTATGTTTACGTCGAACTCAATTGAAGGAAAAGTAAAAACAACATGTAACAAATTGAGACTTTTTTTAGGATAAGTTCATAGGCTACACTTAGATCGAGACATCACTGCCTGCCCTGTCACTCAGCGGTTATGCTTATTTCTTGGCATCACTATTCACACAGAAAGTAATGGATGGAAATACACAAATCGAGTGAATATTGAAAAAAATACGAAATACTCTGTTTTTCTGATAATTTATTTTTTAAAATTGTTTAACAAATGTGTAAAAAAAATGAAACAGTCTGCAGAACACTATTGAATGAGATTACTGCACATAGATTAAAATACACTGGAGCTATTTGCAAAGTCAGGTTTTAATCTCTGCTCAATGTGGCAGAAGTACATCTAAAACACAGATCACTGTTGAAAGACATGCTATTCAAGAAAAAGTTTAATAATCATTTAACAAACATCAAATATAACTAACATGACTTTATTTGTACTCATTCACGTGGACCTAACAGCTAGCCAATAATTATATACAGATCTGTAAAGTATGCCGATTTGGAAAATACAGTGTAGGCTATCTATTTAAATCAACTGCCACGTTCAAGAGTGCATGTAAAACATTAGACTTTCTGTGAAATTACCCTATTCAACTAATGGTGAACCCCACATTCTATATAGGCTGCAACAAAACATTAGCTACCTGAAGTTGTTCCATAGTACAGCAAAAAAAGGACTTCTTCCGACGATCCTCCGTTGTTGATATTCTGTAAAAGTATAGGCTTACGTTTGTAATGATGACAAGTTTAGATCATTGGGTTCTGGAAAGGGACATACCTCAACGTTTAATGAAATCAGATAGGACGGCTCGTTGACCTCATGCACATGCCCGTTCTGTCATGGAAACAAAATATGTTAGGGCTACGAAGTAACCAGAAGACCTCTAAACCATAATTATCCGATTCTATTGTAGTTTATTATTACCAACCAATACCTTGATAACACCAGGCGCCATGACACGTCGTTGATATGAGGAGGGCATCTCCCTATACTAAAAGGACAACCAAAATACAGATTTACCAATGGGCTACAGATGCACACAATAGGCCTATATTAAACACATATATTTACAAGGCAAGAAGCATGCATACAGGAACTCATGAATACCGATTTATAAAGGCTGTTCAACGATAACCTTATGCATTAAAAACCTTTGTTTGTTTAACCCAGAGTCATTCCACATATTAGGCTAAGTGATCATATTACGTGTGTTAAAATCAAACAGCAAAACATCTTGTCGCGGATGGAGCCCTATGGGGAACAGGGCAACACTTTTCAGCATTCTGAAGCTTGGTTGTCAGGAGGGAGACAAAAGGGGGCAATCGTGGTGATTAATTACAATGTAAAAGCAACTATCAATGCGCTACAAACAAACGCTCATCGTAAAAGAACTGCGCTTTCTCCAAAGAAAATAAACCGATTCAAAGTTTGTGAAACAAATTGTCATGTCACATTTGCAGGTTAATTCACTAATCTTAAAACGGTTACACGTCACAAATAAATTTGACCCGAGTTAGGCTAGGTCCATTCCCTAGTCTGCTGCACTCTATGAAAGTGAAGCATAAAACAATTGAAGAGATATTGTCAAGCACATTGACCATTTCTATACACTTTTTGTAGCTCAGCTGGTTGAGCATGGTGCTTGTAAAGCCAGGGTAGTGGGTTTGATTGCCGGGATCACCCAAATGTACAATTTATGCACGCATGACTAAGTGATTTTGGATAAAAGCATCTGCTAAATAATATACACACACATAGGACAAAAATATAAAAGCAACATGCAATAATTTCTAAGATTTTACTGAATTAAAGTTCATATGAGTGAATCAGTAAATTGAAATAAATTCATTCGGCCCTAATCTATGATTTCACATGACTGGGAATACAGACATGCCTCTGTTGGTCACATATACCGTTCAAAAAAATTGCCATTGATAAAATACAATTGTGTTCGTTGTCAGTAGTGCCCATACCATTACCCAACCATGGGGCACTCGGTTCACAGCATTGACATCAGCAAACCTCTCTCCCCACACAACAGCATACACGTGGTCCATGATTGTGAGGCCAGTTGGATGTACTGTCAAATTCTCTAAAATGTTGGAGGCGGCTTATGGTAGAAAAATTAACATTCAATAATCTGGCAACAGCTCTGGTGGCCCTTCCTGCAGTCAGCATGTCAATTGCACACTCCCTCAAAATTGAGACATCTGTGGCATTGTGTTGTGTGACAAAACTGCACATTTTAGAGTGGCCCTTTATTGTAAACTAATTTGTGCACAACATTTGTGAGAAAAGCTTTGTGTGCATATGGAAAATGTCTGGGATCTTTTATTTCAGCTCATGAAACATGAGACCAACACTTTACATGTTGCGTTTATATTTTTGTTCAGTGAACTAAATCTGTCAAATAACTGCAAATAATGCAAAGCAAGATTATTAAATTGACTCATCTATATTTCCTGATGACACACAAAGCTTTCAAACAAAAATTGGTGGTTCATTTAAAATGTAACTGTTCAATACATTTGAAATAAAAACCATAAAACTGTTATTACCCAACTTCAAACAAACTTTAATTATATATATATATAATGAAAACCCCCTATATTGTTTTATTGTTCACATTTTTTTTAGACTGCCCTTGATGTTTCAATGGGGATGGATATGTGTATTGGGGAAGATATATAATATGACTGGAAAAGTTCAATAGCGTGGATTTATAACATTTGTAGATCTTCAGATGTTAATGAAGTGTAAACTGCATGGTCAACGTGATGTTCCATGAGCCATATAGAGAACCCATAACAAAAATGTAAGGCTCCGATAAGGTCTTGTTTGTGTCTGCATTGTTGGCATGTGTTAGTTAGGATGTGACTATGTTCCCACAGTTTACAAACTACTATCTCTGTACAAACAGACAATGTAGTGTTTTATATTTAAATCTAATACTTTAAAATCAAGTATATTTGTCCAGTCAACACTTTAGCCACAATAACCCCATAGTCATGAATTATGGCATTTCAAATAGGCTGACTGGAAATGAAAACATCAGAAAAAGTTACCCTGACAATAGAATTTCCACATCACTTTTATATTTCTGGAAGAAAAAAAAAGAGTCCGTTTGGGGTTGAGATCTGGTATGGATTTGCATTTCTTTGCAATAAGGTAATTAAGATGTTATAAAAAATAATAAGGTAGTCATCACCTGGTATGTGATGTAGAATACATATATTCTCTCCGCATCAAACCTAACATCCTCCAGGCACAAGCTGTAATGACAAAATCAGCTCCATCATTTATCAATATATTCATCATAATTAAGTCCCTTTCACCTCATGTAGGCCTACGGATTTTATTTAGCAGGTGAAGTGGAATGCTCTTGATAACAGAGTGCTCCACACTCACACTTGACTTCTTCTACTACTTGGACTAACTTTGCTGATAGCTATTATATTGAAGAAAAATGTACTTACTATGACAGAGATATGTAGTTGTCCCACCTAGCTGTTTTAAATAGGCAATTCCACCGCTTTTCAACCTAATTTTCATTATCTCCAGCACAATACCAGTGTGTACATATGCATGTGAAAATTGTGTATTTAGACATTTTGTAGAAAACAATAAAGTTCAAAAGTTCAACTCGATGAAATTATCAAAGTTATAACATTTATAACAGTGATTTTCAAACAGATTTACAGTGATGTTGGGATTAAGAAAACTGCAATGAGTTTCTAATCAGAGGGAGTTTCCCCCCCACTTTTAATCATACCTTGTGATAACACAAGCTAGGTTTCAATTGGGGACAGATTTTCATGCAAATATTCTAAAATCCACAAAGAAAATATGCACATTTTCCCACCACAAAAACAGTTGCGTTAAATAGCAAATGTGCCTACTCTATAATCTTGGCACCTGCGCTCTAGCCAACAGCTCGCAGATACTGTGTGGTTAGGCTAGTCTACATGAGATTATTATGGATAAGAGCAAGAATGTTTATTTGTCAAACAGCAGTCAAGTATCTATCATCTTGTCACCAGAATAAGACCATTGATATTTATTGGAAAGGAGGATCAAGATCACAGGGCGGTGAAAGTGCATGGTGAAGTCTCCTGTATAACATATTTAATCTGTAGCCTAATAAACTGCATGCTTTCCCGAGTTACTGTGAGAGGACCACTTAACTTGGATATGATTGTTATTTCAATATTTACGCATAAAAACGTTTCCATCTCCATTTCTGACATACTTTACAAAAATATCCCACAATGTCAAAGGAACAAGTTATCTGTCTGCTTTCATGAAATTGTACCAAAACTGTCAGTTTCCATCACAGCTGTCCTGATTTGTTTTGGTATAAAGTATGATTTTACTCACATAAAAGTGTAGATGGAAACATTCTTCTCTTTAACCATTTTTTAGGGCCCTTATCTTTTTAACCACAGATCATAGAAACGTGCTGTTTTCACATATGTAGACACTGGTTTGGTGCTGAGATAATAAATAGGGGCTTGAAAAGTGGCAGAATTGCCCTTTAAGATGAATGCACTACCTGTAAGTCGCTCTGGTAAGAGAGTCTGTTAAATGACAAATGTATTATTTTCTAAACTTGACCCTAGTCTCTGGGGGACGAGATTAATTATTTAATAACTTCAGAGAGGTCAACCTCCATTAGCAATAATATAGCAGGACAAACCAAGCGTTACCTTACAGTGGATTTGTCCACGTTTTGTTTGACCCCCTCCAGTATGCAGGTGGTGGCAGATGAATTCAGGTTGATCTATGATCAGAAAAAAAACATTGACCAGTTATTTATTCATTAAAAAAATAAATTTGAACCTTTATTTAACTAGGCAAGTCAGTTAACAACAAGTTCTTATTTTAAATGACGGCCTAGGAACAGTGGCTTTACCTGCCTGTTCAGGGGCAGAACGACAGATTTTGTACCTTGTCAGCTCGGGGTTTGAACTTGCAACCTTCCGGTTACTCGTCCAACGCTCTAACCACTAGGCTACCCTGCTGCCCCTATCACACATATCGTAAAGAAAAAAATACACTCAAACTAAATAAATATATATATATATATTTTAAAATGGTATTAGTCCACTGTTAATACCTATCAAGTGGACTAATTTTTAAAAAAATAGCTAAATATATTTTGAGAGGATTTTTCCTTTAACTGTAGCCGAATGTCTCGGCAAGCTTTTATAGTGGGTCTAATTAAACAATAAGGCACGAGCAGTTTATAAGGTTAGCATTTTATAATAGCAACATGGCACCTTGGAGGTCCGTGGTATATGGTCATTATACCACGGCTAAGGGCTGTATACAGGTACTCCGCATTACATCCTACATAAGAACAGCCCTTAGCCGTGATATATTGGCCATATACCCCCTCATGCCTTATTGTTTAATTAAAGTATATCATCTAGTTCTAATAACCTAAACGTTTATACATACAGAGACGCAAATTACTAACAGCAAGGTGCGTACACGAACACACACACAATGAATGAAACAATTTAGGCTACGACTAGAAATATATGATTAAAATCCCATTTAGTCACTAGGGAGCACCTTTTTAGTTCCAGATTGCTTCCTACATTTTCTAACCTATTTTGGAAAAAAATGTAGCCTAGCCTACATTCTCAGTTATTTATTCTTTAACTAGGTAAGTCAGTTAAAAACAAATTCTTATTTACAATGACGGCCTACCGGGGAACAGTTCAGGGGCAGAACGACAGATTTTGTACCTTGTCAGTTCGGGGATTTGACCCAGCAACATTTCGGTTACTGGCCCAAAGTTCTAACCACTAACTTTGGCTACCTGCCGCCCCAAAATTGCTACTACTTGGTGAGCAAACTCACTGTTCGCCTGGGTACACGTTGTTGTAGCCTGATCAATAGTCATATTTACTATAACTACCACTTGAAACATAAAAGATGCTAACACTGTTACATTTGATTCATTTCAGATCCACGGGTGTTAAAAAAAATCTATCGTGCATTCCACATTTTTCAAAACGAGCCTCCAAGTCAAACTGGGAAGAAACCGGAAGCTGTGAAAGAAGCATAAATAAAAGGCGACGGTGGAGAGAGAGCAGGCTTACCGAGAACACTACGGTCGGCATGGGCGGTTAGCGAGCTGCGAAAGGTTAATTATATCAACACAGAGGAGGTCTTCAGGTCGAAAAGCGACGGGTCTGCTAGAGACTGCAGCCCTTTCTGCACCGACTCAGACAACTCCATTTTGAAACAGAAACAACTCACGAAACCGGATCACGTGACGTAATCAGCTGACACTACATGCAGGGGAGAGGGCAAAGCTCACATAGCGTTCATTCACCGCTCGTGATGGAGTGAAAAAAATCTACAGCTCCACAATGTATCACGTCTGTTTGTTTCATTTAGGCTACAGTATCTTTCATTGAGAACAAAATAAATATAGGCATAGTTTATTCTCATATAGGTCTAAATCATTTGCAGGATTGGGCATGTGAGGCTATAGGATGGAGCCACTGCATATTTTGTTGCATCATCAAATCAAATGTTATTTGTCACATGCTTCGTAAACAACAGGTGTAGACTAACAGTGAAATAATTACTTACGACCCTTCCCAACAATGTAGAGAGAACAAATATATAAATAATAGCAAAAAATAGATACAATAAATACACAATGAGTAACGATAACCTGTCTTATATACACGGGTACCAGTACCGAGTCCAAGTGTAGGGATACGAGGTAATTGAGGTAGATATGTACACATAGCAGTGGAGGCTGCTGAGGGGAGGACGGCTCATAATAATGGCTGGAACGGAGTGACCAACCTCATGTGACATATAGGTAGGGATAAAGTGACTAGGCAATTGAATAGCTAATAAACAGTAACAGCATCGTATGTGATGAGTCAAAAACGTTAGCGCAAAAAGAGTCAATGCAGATAGTTAAATAGTTAACCAAGACTAACTATTTAGCAGTCTTATGACTTGAGGGTAGAAACTGTTCATGGTCCTGTCATTTCCAAAGGTCTTAGATGGGGTCCTGATAGGAGTCACATTATTGCATTCAGAAAAGCTTTGAGGGTAGAGTAATAAAGTAGGCATACTCTTAACTTTGGTCTGGACCTTAAGTGTAGCATGCTTCTGAAGACAGGGCAGCGATTCCCCAAACTCTTTTGGATCCTTACATGGATCTTGTTTCCCTTAATTGAAAATCTGTTTTTTTAACCCAGAGGAAGGCCCATCATGTTTAGACTAATTAGGCTATCTGAATAGATATTTTAAGGAGTGAGTTGCATTGATTGAAGGTAGTCTGGTGGTAAAACAATATTCAGAAAACCACCCCAAAGACAATATAGATATTTAAAATTCTCTCTGAAAAACCTTGTTTCTGATGCAGATGGGGAGAATGGGTTGTCCATGACTGGACTGGCATCAGACAGACACCTATACCAGAGCAGTGTGTCTAGGGTTTAGAAAGACAACCTGGAGCTGATCAAGGTCAAAGTTCATGACCTCTCACCTGGCTGGCTCTCAGGTGTCATCCCAGACTGTGCAAAGGCCCCCCAACTTTTTTTTACATTCATTTTTTATTTGCCAATATCCAAATATAGGATAAACATTTAGTATTGCAAATTGTATTGTTGTTCTTTTCAGAACAATAGGAGATAACTGAAGTATTTATGTCTTCATGAGAACTCGTTTTAGTTTTGTTTTACTCAGTAACAACCTGAGTTGTTAACACTTGTCTTTTTAGTCTCTGGGGGCTATAGGCACACATCTCAGCAAAACCCGTTTTTGACACTGGACTTCTTATTTAGCTTTTTTTTATTTTTTACTTGTCTATCTGGCTCGGTCCCAGCGCTTTATATCCTCTCTAACTTGCCCACTTTTGTCCTCGGGATTCCGGCTGACCATTAATCAACCGCGAGCACAAATATTAATCTAAATTTGGCCCCTCTCCCAGTCACGCCTCGAGCAGAAGGTCAATAATCGAATCTGCATAAATCTGCATTATACCACTGACCGATTTCCAATTATCAGCACCAGTCAGAATAGCATAGCCTATATAGCCAAGATGTACATAATAATAACTTTCAAAGAAAGAAAAAAAAATGCGTTGGGTGTAGGCCTACAGCCTAATCAATAGACTATGCTCTCCACATCCAAAAAGTCAAAACAATTCATTCACATCCGTTTACTTCATATATTAATTTTTGCTGTTAGATGTTTGGTAAAATCTTGCCTGATACAGTTTCCAGGTGATTCCCCAAACAGAAGAGGCCTTTATAGCCTATTCTAACGGCTCCTATTTCTGGACAAAAGCAAGGTAGGCATATAGTGTTAATATCAAAATCGAAAGTTGTTTTTTAGTAGAAGTTCTCGTTTAAAAAGTTCATTCATTTCAATTGGTGCCTCAGGCCATCGTAATTTAACGTTGGATATCACTGATGAAATGTGTTTTGTCTAAATCTGAATTTATCAAAACCCCAGCTCATTCTTTTATAGGATGACGTTGTCAGTTTAGCCACACTGACCATACACAAACTGAAGTCATTGAATATACTAGACCTTTCCAAACCGTTATTTTAGTATTTTTCAGTCGCCTAGTCATGATTGTGAGAGGCTAGGACTCGGGTGAATAGCTGCTAATGTGAAAGTAGAGATCAACAAGTTGTATGAAGGTTTTTTTAATGTATTTTGTTTAACATTTTACAACTTTTACTCTCTTTTATACTCTTAAATCAAGAAACAAACATAGGGCTTTGGAACCCTGAACATGTCTGGAACAGAGAGAGAGATGTTGTTTGTCGATATTGCCTTTATCAAACCAAGAAGCAAAATATTTTATATTCTTTTAAACAAAATATTATACGAACGTTTTTCTAAAGTCGATGACTAATAATCATATCGTCGTTTAATGGATGGTTTATTTCGCTTTCAATTCATCAGCTGAAAAATAGTAAGGGGTCATCGAATAGTTCTGACAACCCAAACTAACCTCACTCACATTAATCAGAATAAAAATATCCTACACACTGCGGGCCCAGAGAGTATTAACTCGACAACATGTGAAATATATATTAAATAGGTCTACAAGCAAACGAGTGTAGAAAAAAAACTAGTGGAAACGTACAAGGGGTCCTACTGTGCTAAATATAAGATTCTTTAACTTGCTCCTTTAGTTTTCAAAGATGTTGTTATATTTTAATGAGGATGTATCGTAAATTGTAACTATTATCCCATAATCAGTGAAGGACAAAAGCTCTGTGGCATAAATTGTCGGGTTGGTCAATAATGGCAGGTATCACGGACCCACAATAAATACATGCATTTGGGCCTAATATGGTTCAACGTAATCTAAGTAATATGATTAAATGAAAAGTAATGAAAGTATAATTAGACTTCTGATCTAAAGACAGCCCATGCGTTTCAATCAACTCAAAACGTTTTAATTGAAGATAGGCCTATACAGTATATGGTCTTGCAATACTTTAACCAATGCTCTAAAGTGTTGATTAAATCATGGCACGTGACATTGGTGGATTGCTTTATAAATAAATCAACGATTATTTATTCACATTAATATACATTTTCTTTATTAACCACCTAGCCTACACATAGGTATGTGTTAATTATCTGTTAATGATCAAATTGATTAATTATGACTTAATGTGAATATCTTTACCATGTTTAGTTTTGGATGAAAGTGAAAAGTTCTGAGGGGAGACTTGATGTTGTTATTTTCTGTTTTAAACGTTCACACCAGTAGAAATATACTTTTTCGAGCTGAAAGACGATGGCCAGAACTTACCTATGATGTTGCATAAGGATTTAGGTCAATAAGTCATCGTCTTAGTCAAAGTGTGATATATTTGGTTTTGAAGTGACAACTGCCCACTTCGTGCAAATTCGCCTGAATGCGGAGTATTGTACTATGATATGATGCACACATTATTTTCAGCCTATATTTTGTTTCAGAGCCGGGTTTTATTTGAATGTTACCACCCACCAGTATCACAGTGTTTACTAATCAGGAACAGCTGCAAAATTATTCCTGATTGCGACTGAGATTAGCCTTTAGTCCACTTGACCGCTTGAGCCATGGAGCAAATGAAAATAGGGTGTGCAAATGTATGTTTCTGCACCTCCACTATTTTTTTTACCAGAAAAGTATAATAATTCATTAGATAATTTGTAAATGTTCACCTATTTTGGAGCTACTCTGTATAAAATATACAGTACCAGTCAAATGTTTGCAGCCCAAATAAATGCTTCACAGAGTTTAAGTTACAGACACATCTCAACATCAACTGTCCAGAGGAGACTGTCTGAATCAGGCCTTCATGGTCAAATTTCTGCAAAGAAACCACTACTAAAGGACACCAATAATAAGAAGAGACTTACTTGGGCCAAGAAACACAAAAATAGACATTCGACCGGTGGAAATCTGTCCTTTGGTCTGATGAGTCCAAATTTGAGATTTGTGGTTCCAACTGCCGTGTCTTTGTGAGATGTAGAGTAGTGGAACGGATGATCTCTGCATGTGTGATTCCCGCCGTGAAGCATGGAGGAGGAGGTGTGATGGTGTGGGGGTGCTTTGCTGGTGACACTGTCTGTGATGTATTTAAAATTCAAGGCACACGTAACCAGCATGGCTACCACAGCATTCTGCAGCGATTCGCCATCCCATCTTGTTTGCGCTTAGTGGGACTATCATTTGTTTTTTCAACAGGACACTGACCCAAAACACACCTCAAGGCTGTGTAAAGGATATTTGACCAAAAAGGAGAGTGATGGAGTGCTGCATCAGATGACCTGGCCTCCACATTCACCCGACCTGAACCCAATTGAGATGGTTTGGGATGAGTTGGACCGCAGAGTGAAGGAAATGCAGCCAACAAGTGCTCAGCATATGTGGGAACTCCTTCAAGAATGTTGGAAAAGCATTCCAGGTGACTACCTCATGAAGTTGGTTGAGAGAATGCCAAGAGTGCAAAGCTGTCATCAAGGCGAAGGGTGGCTACTTTGAAGAATCTAAAATCTAAAATACATTTTGATTTGTTTAACACTTTTTTGGTTACTACATGATTCCATGTGTTATTTCATTGTTTTCACGAAAGCTTTGCTTCCCCTCAGGCTTCTCTGCTTTGATTGGTGTAAAGTTAACTCTTTGGTTATTCTGAGTGGCATAGCGGTCTAAGGCACTGTATCGCAGTGCTAGAGGCATCACTACAGACCCGGGTTCGAACCAGGGCTGTATCACAACAAGCCGTGATCCCGAGTCCTATAGGGTGGCACACAATTGGCCCAACGTCGTTGTTGGCCGGGGTAGGCCGTCATTGTAAATATGAATTTGTTCTTATCTGACTTTCCTAGTTAAATAAAGGTAACAAAATACAAAATAAATACAAAAATAGAAATTACAAGTGTCTTTCCAGATAGAAGATTCAAGGAACTTATAGCTAGCTACATGTCATTTGCAGCATGCATGATGATGAGCAAAGTGACTGTAGCCTATAATTTCAATTCCCCTGTGAGAACCATGGGCACAGGCAGACTTGGCTTTGCTGTACCGCAGCCAAAGCCTGCCAGCAGCCTATGCCTACCAAAGGGTGCACCGTGTCCATTCAAATTTAGAAAAACACATATGAGCTATCTTTCAATAGTTATCCATATTACCAGAGTTTCATCTAATTCTTTCTAACTATTTCTATGGCGGATTTGCAGACACAATTTATGGAATATGTCCAAACTTTGGAAATAACAAGAGTAGGTGGCGAAGTCAAAGAAAGGCCAGTCGTTTCCATCTGTGGCTAAATTTTCCCTAAATCAATCTTTATAATAACAATAATGGATTGGATTTATATAGCGCTTTTCTGCTAACTGAGGTATTCAAAGCACAGTACATAGTAAGGGGGGAACTCACCTCATCCATCATCAATGTGTGGCACCCACCTGGGTGATGCATGCCAGAACACTCACCACACATCAGCTAGCATTGTGGAGAGGAGTGATACTGTATATGCTATTTAGGAATGAGGGGGTGATTAGGTGGCTATGATGGAAATGAGCCAGGTTGGGAATTTACAAGAGACACACCTCTGTGATGCTGAACATGCCAAACTCCGCAGAGCTTGGGTGGGACAGGTGTATTTCTCATCTTTCAAATCAAACAGTAGAGGCACAGCCATACTTATCCATAAAAATGTTCCATTCATAATTGACAAAAACATATCTGATCCAGAGGGGAGATTTATTTTGATAACTGGGTCACTATATGGTCAACCAATTACTATATTAAACATATACGCCCCTAACACAGATACTCCTGCCTTCATGTCAAAAATTATAACCCTGTTCAATGAGCATTGTGTCTCCTTTGGCGTGGTGGCCGGAGATTTTAATTGTACCCTTGACCCAACCCTAGACAAATCATCTCAAGTCCCCACCACAAATCCTAGATCTGCAAAGATGTTGAAAGAGATGGGACTGATAGATATCTGGAGAGAGACTAATAGCTCAACTATGGACTATACATACTACTCTAATGTCTATAACACCTACTCCCGTATAGATTACATTTTTATCCCAAAGAGTTTCATAAATTCAGCCACTTGTACAATCGGACCCATAGCACTTTCAGATCACGCCTTTGTCCACCTCCGTTTTGACCTCTGCAAAAACTTCCCGAGGTCAAAGAGCTGGAAATTCAACACCTCCATGCTATCAAATGACGTGTTCCATACATTGGTAACTACATGGATAGACAACTACACACAAGACAATAAAGATTCTCCTGTTTCTCCGGCCACAATGTGGGACGCTGCTAAAGCCACACTAAGAGGTCATCTAATTGCATATGCTTCCTCTAAGAAAAAAGCAATGGAAGCATACAGGCTAGATCTTGAGAGGGAGCTGGAATGCTGTGAAAAAATACATAAACAATCCCTAGACAGCACCTCCTGGAGTCATCTTAAAGCAGCCAAAGCCAAACTGAATTTGGACTACACTCGGGAGATAAAAAAATAAGTTTTCTTTACTAAACAGAAATACCATGAGTATAGCAATAGGCCCAGTAGATTGCTTGCTTACCAATTAAAAAAGGAGCAGTCAGAGTGTACAATCATGGCTATCCGAACAGCAGAGGACGAGGTCACATATGACCCAAAAAATATAAATGGAACTTTTCATGATTTTTACTGAAAACTATATACCTCTGAGAGAACACACGGAGGCAGAACTCCACTCTTTCCTAGAGGGAATCTCGCTACCTAAACTATCAGAGACTGACCAAGAAGATCTCAACTCCCCCTTCACTCCTGAGGAGATCCTGGAAGCAATTACCTCCATGCCACCTAATAAGTCCCCAGGCCCAGATGGATTCCCCGGAGAGTTCTACAAAGCTTTTTGGCCCCAGCTCAGCCCTATCTTCATGCCAATGCTGGAGGATTTTTGCAAAAACTGAGTTCTCCCAGACTCAATGCACACAGCTCGCATTACAGTGTTGCTAAAAAAGGACAAGGACCCCCTATCCTGTTCGTCCTTCCGGCCCATAAGCTTGTTGGATTTCGACTATAAAATAATTACCAAATTGCTTGCCAAAAGACTAAACACTCTTCTTCCCAAAATAATAAAAGCGGACCAAACTGGATTTATTAGAGACAGATACTCTTCTGATAACATTCGCCGTCTTTTTGATATTATTGATCAAGTAAACGCACAGAAGACCCCTGTCCTGCTGGCTTCACTGGATGCTGAGAAGGCGTTTGACAGGATGGAGTGGAGCTTTCTGTTTTCAGTCTTAGAAAAGTTCAATATGGGCCCAAATTTTATTAAATGGATCAAATCACTCTCATCCAAATGCCATGGTGACTACTAATGGACTGAACTCTGACAAATTCCCTCTGGAACGGGGCACAAGACAAGGGTGCTCGCTGTCCCCGCTGCTCTACTTGTTGTGGGCGGAGCCTCTGGCAGAGCTGATAAGGAGCAATCCAAGTATTATGGGTGTTTCTGCAGGCGGCCTGCAGCACAAGATTTCGCTTTACGCGGATGATGTCTTGCTCTACATATCCAACCCTGAGAAATCCCTCCCTCTCATTTTAGACACAATTGCCCAGTATGGCAAGTTTTCAGGTTATAAGATCAATTTTAACAAATCCACTGTCTGCCCTCTCAATATTACACTCACCAGCTCTATGAAGATACTTTGTCCTTTCCAATGGAAAACACAGGGGTTTCAATACCTCGGGATCTTCATAACACCAGATCTGAATAGCCTTTTTAAGGAAAATGATCTTCCACTCCTGGATCGAATCAAGAACGATCTCCAAACCTGGATCTCCCTCCCAATTAGCTTAGTAGGAAGAATTAATGTAATCCGTATGAACATCCTCCCTAGACTGAACTACTTATTTCAGATGCTCCCATGCTATCTCCCAGTTTCCTTCTTCAAAACAACTAACCAAAGCATCACCAAATTTATATGGGGCAATAAAAAACCTAGGATCATGTTTTCCACTCTATTGAAACCTGAATCTAAGGGTGGTCTTGCCCTTCCCTCCCTTCAATTGTACTACTGGTCTGCCCAAATCCACAACATGCTAACATGGATCACAAACAGACAAGAGTCAACGTGGATTCAGATAGAAGCCCAATCCTGTGGTTCATTGCCCTTAAGCTCAATTATATTCATGAATAACTTTAGTGAAGTGGGCAACATAGCCAAAACCTTTGTGATTTACAGCACCCTACTAGCGTGGAGGGACTGTAAGAAATACCTGGGCATTTCCTCCCAAATATGTTCTCACTTGCCTATAGTAGGCAACCCAGACTTGCCAAAAGCCCTGAGGGATGCCAACTTTAATCTTTGGCATACTCTAGGAATCAGGACCTTTTCAGACCTCTTTCATCAGAAAACCACTACACTGAAATCCTTTCAAGAGCTCTGCAGTGAATTCGATGTGCCAAGATCCCATTTTCTTTTTAAAATATCTTCAAATTAGACATGTAATTTCCTCATTTACCTCCAAGAGGAGGTTTAGAACTCAGTTGAATGAAGTTGAAACCCTTCTTGTCACAGCACAATCCATTAAAGGCTAAATATCTTACATCTATAGACTCCTTTCTGAGAAAGGAAGCTCCTCCTTTACTCCTTTGAAAATAATCTGGGAAAAGGACCTTGGTCTGACTATCAGTGATGAGTTATGGGCGGAGATTTGCGACAGGGTGTACTGCTCCTCTACCAGTGTAAAAATGAAAGAATCTAATTACACATTTTTGTACAAATTGTATTATACTCCTTTGAGATTCCATAGAATGAAAACAGATATGTCTCCTAACTGTAAAAGATGTACCTCTGAAAGTGGAACCTATATGCATGTATTTTGGAGCTGTAGAGAGATTGCCAGATTCTGGCAATCTGTACATACTGCTGCACAGAAAATACTAAAGGTACAGTTTGATATGACCCCGTGTATCTATCTTCTTAATGCCCAGCAGGACTTTGTTCTTGATCCTGACAGAGAAAATTTGCTTATGACTATTACATACTTTGCTAAGAAATGTATTCTTATATTGTGGGCCTCTAATACCCCTCCTACATTTAAAATGTGGATTGACCAGATTGTTGACTTTCTTCCTCTTGAAAAGCTTACTTATGACCTCCACAAGAGACAGCCCAAGTTTGATAGACTCTGGTCTCCACTATTCAACTATATTTCAAACTGGACAGAGTGAACGGGGTGACTAGGGAAATGCGCAGATACATGTTGTGTAAGGTACTGTAAAACCTAAAAACAAATTATTGGCCCGTCGTCTCAGCGAATGCTTGAAATAGCTGATAAGAACCTTGATAGTGCTGCTGCAAGTGGTATATGTTTTTTTGTGTGTTTTTATTTTAGTTTTTGAGTACATATGTATGTATATTTTAATTAATTTAACCTTTATTTTACTAGGCAAGTCAGTTAAGAACTAATTCTTATTTTCAATGACGGCCTAGGAACAGTGGGTTAACTGCCTGTTCAGGGGCAGAACGGCAGATTTGTACCTTGTCAGCTCAGGGATTTGAACTTGCAACCTTTTGGTTACTAGTCCAACACTCTAACCACTAGGCTGCCGCCCCATATGTGTGTATGTACGTATGTATGTATATATATATGCACCAAGGAAAATAAATAGATTAAGAAAAATAAATGTTTTTATTTGACTTTATCATTCATTTTATTTGTATTTTAATTTTTAATTTTTTCAAATGTATTATTATTTTTTGACTTTTTTTTTAAGCCTGTCACATCTGTGAATGTGGAATGTGTTTTGTTGGTTGATTGAAAAACAAGAAAACTTAATAAAACTTTAAATTGAAAAAAAAAAAAGATGGCCACACTATACCAATAGATGCTGGTATGCTGATGTGCTAAAATATGCTAAATATATTTTAAAATGCTTTTCTCATGAACCATAGGACCAAATTGCACCACATTTGGAATGTAGGACCGTGGCATGTCTTAACTTAGTTTGAGAAGCTAAGGGATTAGTAAAAAGAAGATGGCCGAGTTATTGACAAGTAAAACATCTGATTTTACATGTCCTTTTAAACCACTGTAAATCCACACCACAGTTTCCTATCAACTTGAAACTTGTCATTGCTATTATGGACCTCCCTAAGATGAACTACACTGAGTTGGCATTGATATACATATGAAAAAGTAACTATTAATAACTCATTTGCATATGTAATGGTAATGCTCAAAATCATCTTCTCCTCATGAACCATACATCATATTCACTCCACATTTGGTATTTAGATTCATTGCGTTAGTCTTTAATAGTTTGGAGAAAAATTGTTGCTACTTTCAAATATGGCAACACTGTAACTATAGATGCACGTTAGCACATATGCTAATGCAATTTTTTTTAAATCTTCCTCTCATGAACCATAAGTTAAACTGACTCCAAATTTGATATATGAGAATGATTAGTTGCTGCATTCAAAGTCAGACATGCTACACCCCTAGATGGCACCATATCACACCGGGGCTATAATACCTGAACCAATGGACATTTTATTTATTGAACCTTTATTTAACTAGGCAAGTCAGTTAAGAACAAATTCTTATTTAAAATGACAGCCTACCCCGGCCAATGCTGGGCCAATTGTGAGCCACCCTATAGGATTCTCAGTCACTGCCAGTTGTGATACAGTCTGGAATCAAACCAGGATCTGCAGTGACACCTCTTGCACTGAGATGCAGTGCCTTAGACGACTGGGCCACTTGGGCCATGAAATGTTATAAGTAACCTTATGTGTACACTGAGTGTACAAAACATTAGGAACACCTTCCTAATATTAAGTTGCATGCCCTTTTGCCCCCAGAACAACCTCAATTCATTGGGGCATGGACTACAAGGTGTTGAAAGTGTTCCACAGTGATGCTGGCCCATGTTGACGCCAATGCTTCTCACAGTTGTGTCTTGTTGGCTGGATGTCCTTTGGGTGGTGGACCATTGTTGATACACACTGGAAACTGTTTTGTACACTCAGTGTATGTCCTTGGAAGTTGTGTGAATATAGTCACTGCAACCTTAGATGGCTGCCCCAGACTAGTTGGTGGCACTATAGATGTCATTGGCACCAGAGGCACCATAGGATACTAGAACAATAACTACTGATTGAGTGGACTTTGTCTCATGCAAATGAAAATGTTGTTTCAATTATGTGGACAAACAATGTGATTAGTAGAGCTGTATAATCACATATTGTTGCCCTATTATGTGGTCTGAACACAAATATGTGTTAATAAAATATATTTGTTAAACAATGAAGTACAGATTCAGAGTTGTTCTAATTTCTGAGTGCACTGTGCGTTCTGTGAGGCACACGGCAGTAAACAAAGTGACCCCAAACTTTTGAAGGGTATTGTATATACTGTAGTTTGATAACTGCTGAGCACTGTAAAATTCTATATTTTTACCTCATAAATCAATTCAAATCAAATGTTATTGGTCACACACATATAGAGCAGATGTTATTGTGGGTGTAGCGAAATGTAGTGAAATGCATGTAAATGTATCCATTTATGTTGGAAGGTAAAACCAAATGATATATGGATGTGGCTGTAAATACTCTACAAGCTCTCACAGTCTCATGTCAAAACAAGATATTCATCCATGTTCCTCACACCTCAAATTTCAAAGTTGTTCCAAATGTCAAATTTCAAAGGGTTTAAGTTTAGACATTAGTTCCAAATTTGTAAGGTTAGGGTTAAGTTTAGGCATTAACTCTGAATTCTTAAGGTTAGACATGAACCCTCTAGGTTCTAAGCTGGGGGAGGGGGGATTCTAAGCTAACATATGGATTTGTTTTAAGATGGTCATGATTGATTTAGAATTTTTATAACACCCCTTAAGGTATTAAAAAAGTATATATAAGAAATGTATATGGATGAAACACTGAATTTGGCATTACTGCTATTAGCCAATAGAAATGCACTGAATACCAGATTCACTACGTGGAACAACAGATAGTCCCCCAAAAAATATAAAGGAAGTTTGTTCTGAAGTGTCTGTACTATATCTGAGAGATATAAGAAAGATCAGGAAATGTTTTACTTTTTTTTTTTTTTTTTTTTTACATGTAATTGTCCCCTTATTTTAGGCAATAAACAATCTCCATATGTGACTCGTTTGAGGAAACTAGGTGTATGTGCGTGTCACTACTTGCACCATATGAACGTAAACTTTTTTTTTCTCATCAAAATCCGTTTTTTTTAGCAAAAATGCTTTTTGGAACATGTGAACTTTCATGTGCCTTAATAACAAACTTGTCTGCCATGTATAAATACGAATATAATTGTTAAATTACGAGCCTAGTTGGTTTAGCCATGGAAAAGGTCAGCAACCTTCCCGCTAGCCATGATTGGCTGAGAAAATGAGTGGGCTGGACATGCCGAGAGATGAGTTCGGATTGGTCTGCCATGTAGCACGCTTCAGTCTATAATATGAGCTGGACAGTATGTGTAGGTAATCCTTTCTAACGTGTCTTTTTTTTAAAGATATCATGTAGTAGAACTGCATAAGTTTTGCTTTCCACTTTCTGGAGAACCAAGTTTTGAAATCAGTGGAATTAGAGTATGATAGCTAAGGAAATTGAGAAAATTCTGGCCTTTGATTGCAAATATGCAGAGTCGGAAAGAGAACACAGAAGCCTCCGGATTACATCTTCAAACTAACGGCAACCATGGCATCCGTGACAGAGAGGGAGAAGTGTCCGTCTATGTATACGGACGGGTAAGAGAGTCTAGCTAGCTACATTTTCAGATATTACACGTTTCTAATTTTGTCAGAAAGTAATTTTCATTTCAAGTTCAAGTGAACTGTTAGCTAGCTAGCTAATGTTAGCTGGCTGGATAGCTAGCTAACATTACGCGTGTGATCTGTGTAGTAATATTATTTTATCTCTGAGCCATTTGCATTGCTAGTTATAGCTTAATTGTTAGCTGGTTAACATTGAACCTGGTTGGTTAGCTACCTGCAGATTCATGCAGGGTAGTAACGTTATGAGTTGGGATTATGATGAATTGATTCATGTCTAAACAAAAGACTCCACTATGCAAGAAACTATTTCAATAGAATGTTTATGATGTCACTGTGACAACTGTCGATAGATGTAGCTGGTAAATTCGCTCTGTATATCTACTCTGATTTCAGAGCACTCTCGTCTGAGTGTGCCAGAGTGCAGAATAACTGATGAATTTACGAACGCTCAACATCCATTGAATATGGCCGGTGTCAGTAAACGTTGGGAAAAAATAGTTATTAAATTGTTGCCAGTAGCACAGTTGCAGTCACCAATACTCTGGATAACATAAAAACAGCCTAACCAGCTCTGCTAGGGTGAGTAAAATGGTCAGATTGAACTGTTCTCTCATTTGTTTCTGGAAGTAGCTAGCAAGCTAGCCAATGTTAGCCAGTTAGCTTGGGTGCTTGACTGCTGTTGTTAGGTCAGGACGCTTGGATCAACCCTACTTTTCGACCAGAGTGTGCGCAGAGAGCGAAAAGTTCAGAATTTACGAACGGACAATCTGACAACCCTCTGAGTTTACGAACGCCCAGAGCTCACTCTGCCACTCCAGATTACATTAACAAATACGTAGTATAAACCAGCCTTTAGTCTTGAAATCTTTAGTTGTTTAGAACATAGCCTCACATGTGAATCCTGAAAGAGATCGGTGGGGCTAAAGCTTAAAAGGGTGTGAAAGATGCTGAATGGGTGAAAACAAAGAAGAGCTTTCCAGTAGGTACCAAAACATTCAAGGACCATTTTCTCAAAAGTGAGGGTACAAGTTTATCAACTTTCAAAGCAGAATTACTTTCGCGTTGTTCCTCAACTTTAGTGTATGCTATACCATTTCCTAGTCTCTACTTTTATCCAATGTAAAAAAAATCACAATTTTGCTACATTAGACTGAATCGAGCCAGTTGGTCACATATATACTTTCATTCATTTTTTAAACTGGTACTGGGACCTTCAGAAGATGTATTTATCCCCTTATTTTAGGCAATAAACTATCAGAAAAAAAAAGAAGAAACCTACACACTGCTCTTAAGCTTTATCTATCGGCCTATAAATAAACTTTCTCCGTATATACTTCAGAAGAGTCTTGTGAGGATTGTGGGCAAAACGGAGAACACCATCGTGTTCGTGAGAGTCTCATCTTTCAACAGAGTGGTCATAAAAGTTGGTAGGCCAAACCGTTCAGACGCTACATACGATTTTGTGAGAAGACCGAGATTTTGTGAGAAGACCGATTTTCGGGATGTCTCATGGTCTGACAAACACCACTCTAGCTCTGCCAATATACATATCTCAGCCTAAATATCAGCGGCACAGGTAACTTCCACAAAGCTGTGAACGATCTGAGAGACAAAGCAAGAAGGCCTTTTATGCCAACAAAAGGAACATAAAATTCGACATACCAATTAGGATCTGGCTAAAAATACTTGAATCAGTTATAGAACACATTGCCCTTTATTGTTGTGAGGTCTGGGTTCCGCTCACCAACCAAGAATTTACAAAATGGGACAAACACCAAATTGAGACTTGGCATGCATAATTCTGCAAAAAATATCCCCAGTGTTCAACGTAAAACACCAAATAATGCATGCAGATCAGTATTAGGCCAATACGCGCTATTGATCCAAATCCAGAAAAGAGACGTTAAATTCTACAACCTAAAAGGAAGCGATTCTCAAACCTTCCATAACAAAGCAATCACTTACAGAGAGATGAACCTGGAGAAGAGTCCCCTAAGCAAGCTGGTCCTGGGGCTCTGTTCACAAACACAACCACAGAGCCTCAGGACAGCAACACAATTAGACCCAACCATTTTTTATTTTTTTATTTCACCTTTATTTAACCAGGTAGGCAAGTTGAGAACAAGTTCTCATTTACAATTGCGACCTGGCAAAGATAAAGCAAAGCAGTTCGACACATACTACAACACAGTTACACATGGAGTAAAACAAACATACAGTCAATAATACAGTAGAAAAATCAGTCTATATACAATGTGAGCAAGTGAGGTGAGATAAGGGAGGTAAAGGCAAAAAAAGGCCATGGTGGCGAAGTAAATACAATATAGCAAGTAAAACACTGGAATGGTTGATTTGCAGTGGAAGAATGTGCAAAGTAGAGATAGAAATAATGCGGTGCAAAGGAGCAAAATAAATAAATAAATACAGTTGGGAAAGAGGTAGTTGTTTGGGCTAAATTATAGATGGGCTATGTGCATGATCATGAGAAAACAAAAAGGCCACTGTGACTGACGCTAAATTAAGAAAAGCTTTGACTATGTAAAGACTCAATGTGCTTGGCCTTGCTATTGAGAAAGGCCGCCGTAGGAATACCTGGCTCTCAAGAGAAGACAGGCTATGTGCACACTGCCCATAAAGCGAAGTGGAAACTGAGCTGCACTTCCTAACCTCCTGCCAAATGTACAACCATTTTAGAGACACATATTTCCCTCAGAACACACAGATCCACAAGGAATTTGAAAACAAATCCAATGTTGATAAACTCCCATATCTACTGGGTGAAATACCACAGTGTGCGTCACAGCAGCAAGATTTATGACCTGTTGCTGCAAAAGGGAAACCAGTGATGAACAAACACCATTGTAAATACAACCCATATTTATTTATTTTCCCTTTCATAGTTGAACTATTTGCACATCGTTACAACACTGTATATAGACATAATATGACATTTTAAATGTATTTTCTTTTGGAACTTTTGTGTAACGTTTACTGTTATTGTTTATTTCACTTTTGTTTATTATCTATTTCACTTGCTTTGGAAATGTAAACATATGTTTCCCATGCCAATAAATCCCCTTGAATTGAATTGAGAGAGAGTCAGAGAGAGAACAAGTTTTTTTGTGCAGTGATTCTGCCCCCTACGGGTTCTGAGTGTTGCCCGCTCTCTCTCTCTCTCTCTCTCTCTCTCTCTCTCTCTCTCTCTCTCTCTCTCCAAATCATTTCATATAAATAAAAGTAATTTATTCTAGCAGGGTATATTAGTTGTCTGTCTATTAAAGTCTGTATAGGCCTAATTAAAGTTATACTTTTAAATTTGTGTTTAATTTGTCACTGTAATGCCAACGACTCTTCTGTTCTGTTGTAGGCCTAGTTCCACAAAACCTTGAAATCGATATTCTGGTCATATCCTATATTGTCCTTTATATTGATCCTTGTGAATGAAACGTCAAGTCATACGATATATATATCGTTGTCATCCAAAGAGCCATAAGATATCTGGTGACAGACAGGCAGGGAGGGATTTATATTTATTACATTTAGGGGGACATTTAGATGGATGATTATGGCTAATCATGTAAATGACGCACTCATTTTATGTATCTGATGAAAAAATGCAATGAGAGAGAGAGGGAGAGAGAGCGACATTGTATATATGCATAATATGACATTTGTAAAGTCTTTATTATTTTGGAACTTCTGTGAGTGTAATGTTTACTGTTCATTTTTATTGTTTATTTCACTTTTGTATATTATCTACTTCACTTGCTTTGGCAATGTTAATTTCCATGCCAAAAAAGCCCCTTGAATTGAATTGAGAGAGATGTAGGAACGGTAATTACCGTTTCCTCGTCAAATATCTCATTAACATATCTTAGCCTAATTAAATTATATGAATTACACCAGAAGCCTTTAGTATTAAAGTTGCTTCCGGCTTCATTGTTCTGGTGAAAACCACGAAGAGACGCATGCGTGGTGAGAACAAGGGATACGCACGGCTGAATCCGGCATTCTTTGTCTTCAAATATAGTCGATTTGTATGCATTTTCATTAGGCTACAGTAGCCGATAGGCTATATCTCTGTAAATACTCGTTTACAGTAGGATGTGATCATGTGTAGACCACTTGCCCGAGTGAACAAAGAACGCACATACAACACACGCACCACACGCACGCGCTAGTGGCCGCTGGGTGGCAGTGGTGTGGTTTGGGTGATGAGCGAGAGCCAGCCTCCCCCTCCCCCTTACCTCTCTCTCTTTTCGGCTTGTATAGAGAATCAATGGAGGGGAACAAAGAGCGGAGAGAAGAGGGGGAGGGGGAGCAGGGACTTGATCGACAGGAATTTGAATGTTTCCAAAGTTCTCATCATTGATCGAACTGGTGCACTGTCTAGATCGCCCTCCACACACACTAATACCATCATTTCCACAATGGGTGCATTGCCAGTAGGCCTGTAGACTACAATAGTTCAGGGTTTGACAGACAAACATAGTTGTGGACTGGTGATTAGCGACGAACAGTTCTTCCTTGCACTTATTTATGGCCTAATTTGTGTTAGCCTATACAGCATATAGAGATCAAGGACTTTGAAAGGGCAGGTTTCAATGTTTAGACCTAGGCCTACAATGTTAATGATTTAGGCCCTATACAACCATCTCTTTAGAATAGCTAAAGATGAAAATCCCATCAGTGTATGAATCAGTAAACCAGGAGCCCATGATGTTATCATTTGACTGTGCATAGACAACTAGCCTACTGTAGGACTCAACAACAACAACAACAACAACAACAAGCCAGTATTCACGTGAAGTCTTGGTCAAGGAGGACACAAGCTGCACTGTCTGGGTCATAGGCATGGATTTTGTGAAACCCATAGTGCAGAATATAATATCTCATTTAATGCACCTAAATATCCAACCAGTGCACACAATATTTGGCCTGTATTTTTTTTTAATGTAGCCTATATGTTTTGAAATAATGGTTACATTATTAATTTTATTAGGTTATTTTCATTATTATTAATATTATTATTATCATGAGGACTAATATCAGTATATAAATAATAATATAATAGGCACTATAAAGTTACCGATTGTTTATCTGATTTATTTAAGACCTTCATGACATTGTATCATATCTATAAGGTCATTTAATTTTTTTACAGAGTAAAACTTGTTTTTCTCCTCTTTTCTGCAGCGGTTTTTCCTCTCTCGATCTAGCTGTGGAAAAGGTCATTTAATTTTTTTACAAAGTAAAACTTGTTTTTCTCCTCCTCTTTTCCGCAGCGGTTTTTCCTCTCTCGATCTAGCTGGGGAAAAGCAGCTCTCTTCCCGGCTCTAGCTTCTCGCAGCAGCCTCCCTTGCACGCACAGATCTCGGTGTGAAATCCTATATAGCTTTACCGGCTTACGGAACATTCCACTGTGTAATAGTCTAAATACAGGGCAGTCGGTGATATATGCCTGTGTCAAGCCTGCAGGAATAGTTTAGTTGCCTACATGTTGTCAGATTTGAGACATATCCCTCGATCCACCGCTATAATTTCTCCATTCACAGTCGTAAGGCACGTTGGCATAATTTCTGTCGCACGTGCAGCCGATTCTTGCGGGTGCACACCGGGCTGCATGGGCTGCTCATGCAGATGGGCTAACACTAACATGTAGGTCTGCTCTTGTATTTCCATATTTGCAACATACTTTTTGGTCATTTGGTCCGTCTGTTTACATTTAGACACTTTTCTCTTCTACAAAAGCTGTTCACTTTATTTTTCCTTGAAATGAGGATATTTATAAATACTAGACCGTTGAATAAATGCCCAGAGAAACATAAAATAGAACACACAAGGTCAGGACCATGATTGTTTTATCTACTGAAGAAAATGTTGGACAAAAGTCCCAAAAAAATTGCTCAAAAAGTAAATAAATAAAGAATATATAGGGCCTAGGCCAAAATAACTCAAATAAGTCACGTTTTACATAGGCCTATATTTTTGTAGTGTGAAACATTTTTTTTGTAAAAATGAAGCCTATCGGCCTATATTTTATTTTAGATTTGCGTTGATTTAAAGTATTTTCCAACAGCAACAGTTGCTTTCCTTTGCATTGTCTGTGAATCCTGAAATACTTTTGAAATTAACAAAAATTGGTATGCTATAGGCTATCTGAAATCTCATTCATTCATTCAATGTGTGTGAGTGTGTGTGTCAGTCATTACCTCCGCCCTCGGGCGATACTTGGCCCCGGCGTGGTGCATGTTCCCCGGGTGAAGGTTAGCCAACTCCCGGCTCTGTGGTTGTCTGTCTGACTGGGGCTGTTGGACAAAATGGAAGCCGGGTGTGATGTGTAGGCTGTATGCCTACCTCTTCATATAGGCTAGTGGGGTAGGTAGGCTACGTCTGCACCTTCGGCTCTCTCCTCAAACAGTGAACTCACATCTCTAGACGTGCTAATTTTTATATTATTAGGCAAGTCAGTTTAGAACAAACCCTAACCCGGATGACGCTGGGCCAATTGTGCGAGCCCCTATAGGACTTCCAATCACAGCCAGTTTGTGATACAGCCTGGAATCAAACCATGGACTGTAGTGACACCTCTAGCACTAAGATGCAGTGCCTTAGACCACTGCCCCACTCGGGAGCTAATGATAGGCCTCAATGCGGCAGGGTAGCCTAGTGGTTAGAGTGTTGGACTAGTAACCGGAAGGTTGCAAGTTCAAACCCCCGAGCTGACAAGGTACAAATTTGTCGTTCTGACCCTGAACAGGCAGTTAACCCACTGTTCCTAGGCCATATTTGTTCTTAACTGACTTGCCTAGTTAAATAAAGGTACATTTTTATAAAATAAAAAAAAGTGATTCCGATCAAATTAAACCATGGCTGAGGCATCCATTGCGCACCCCTAACCCTCTTCTGCAGAGCTAAAGATCTGATTTACGTTCTGCGCATGTGTTTCTTTACATCTACTATATGCACATATTTGTGGTCACTATCCACAACAAGCTCTCACTGCAGAATTAAACGTTTAACCACGTTTCTCCAAACATCACATTACAAAGTTGCTTCAAAGGTCAAATTTCAAAGTGTTTTTAACATCCTGTAGGGCTTTCACTCACTGGTAGAATGTAGTGAAATACGGATAAATTCAAGAGGGTGCTACTTAATGAATGTCTAAACATCATTTTCTTTGCCCTCATTTTATTTAACCAGGCAAGTCAGTTAAGAACAAATTCTTATTTTCAATGACGGCCTAGGAACAGTGGGTTAACTGCCTGTTCAGGGGCAGAACGACAGCTCGGGGGTTTGAACTTGCAACCTTCTGGTTACTAGTCCAACGCTCTAACCACTAGGCTACTTCTCCAAGCGTCCAATTTTGAAGGTTAAGGGGTTAAGGTTTGGGATAGGGTTAAAACTAAAAAATGAGTGTCCACCACTGGGATCAAACATGCAACCTTCTGATCTAGAGTCAGGAGATTACACTGATCCAGAGTCATGGGATTACACAGATACACCACCTCTGCCCGCAACATCCTAGCAAAACCCAAGACTACTTGACAGCAATAGTGCTCATTGTTGTCCCTAATGGCAGGTTTTGAAGGTATTTTCCCACGTCTTCAGGACATGGATAGACATCTAATTTCGAAGTCACTCTTGAGCGATCTGCTTGCACCATCACCATCCCTTCACATTTCTCACTGTCAATCATTAATAATACTTCTTCAGATTTTACAGGTGAAATCTCCATGCAGCATCTGCATGCCATCATTTGATCTCAATCAGTTTAATGGAAATATGCATTTAGATCTTCTTGGGTTATGTACAGTGTTGTTTTCAATTACGTTGCATTAACAAACTGTAGCATAGCCTACCTGTGTTTTCCCCCAACCAAAGTGCACATTACAGATTCAAAGCAATAACACTATTATAGTTTTAATGTAATTTATTTGTAGGCAAAAACTGCATCTATCCCACATATTATACCTATAAATGTTAAGATTATTGATATATTTTCTCTGTGGAAACATTGTGAATAATAATTTATATGGAGGTGTTTATATCCTCTTCTTCTTCTTCTTCTTTTGCTGCAAACCCATCCATTCTCTCTATCTCTGGCTCTGGTTCAGTCTCCCTCTTTCTCTCTCTCAGAGGTAGTAGAGAGAGAGAGAAAGAGAAAAAGAAAGCATGCTTTTTCCATGTTCTCCCTCATAGGCAGGCGTCCACTGCTGCCCAAATTAAAGTGCTTTTACAATCAGGCAGGGTGAAGGACGCCCAGGCCTCTCAGGCATCTTGTGCAGGGGGATCAACTTTCATACATGTGCTCTGAAAGAAGGATGTTTCTTTGTTCTGTTTCCTCAATAATATCTGCTGCCTGTGTGTGTGTGTGTGTGTTGTTTGTGTGTGTGTGTGTGTGTGTAATGGTGTTTCTATTTTTAATTGTAGAATTTATTAACCTTTTACAACATTTTGTGAATTAAAATGCAAGTTTGCCGTTTAAAGATGAAGATGACCAGATAGCTTGTAAATTGTGCAGAGGAAAAAAAGTTACAATAGGACACTTATTATCAGGGTATTGGACGGGTATTATGTTTCACTAATTGGTATTATGTTTCACTAACTGGCATTATGTTTCACTAACTGGTATTATGTTTCACTAACTGGTATTATGTTTCACTAACTGGCATTATGTTTCACTAGCTGGCATTATGTTTCACTAACTGGTATTATGTTTCACTAACTGGTATTATGTTTCACTAACTGGTATTATGTTTCACTAACTGGCATTATGTTTCACTAACTGGTATTATGTTTCACTAACTGGTATTATGTTTCACTAACTGGCATTATGTTTCACTAACTGGCATTATGTTTCACCAACTGGCATTATGTTTCACCAACTGGCATTATGTTTCTGTCACGCCCTGGCCATAGAGAGGATTTTATTCTCTATTTTGGTTATGCCAGGGTGTGACTAGGGTGGGCATTCTAGTTTCTTTATTTCTATGTTTTCTATTTCTTTGTTTTTGGCCGAGTGTGGTTCTCAATCAGAGGCAGCTGTCTATCGTTGTCTCTGATTGGGATTCATACTTAAGCAGCCTTTTTTCCACCTGTGTTTTGTGGGTAGTTGTTTTCTGTATAGTTGATTTGCCTTACAGAACTGTTTGTTTTTTCTCTTCGTTATTTTGTTTGAGTGTTTTGAGTAATAAATAATCATGAACACTTACCACGCTGCGCTTTGGTCTGATCCTCTTTCTGACGAGAGACGTGGCAGAACTACCCACCACAAAAAGACCAAGCAGAGTGGTCAGGAGGAATGGACATGGGAGGACATTTTGAATGGGAAAGGATCCTGGACGCGGGAGGAAATCCTGGCTGGGAGGGATTGCCTCCCATGGGAGCAGACGGAGGCAGCAAGGAGGGAGCAATTTCACAAGGGGTCAAGGCTAGCACAGAAGCCCGAGAGGCAGCACCAATTTTTTTGGGAGGGGGCACACGGGGAGATTGGCAGAGTCAGGGTTTAGACCTGAGCCAACTCTCCGTGCTTACCGTGGGGAGCGTGTGACTGGTCGGGCACCGTGTTATGCGGTGATGCACACTATGTCTCCAGTGCGCAGTCACAGCCCGGTCCGCTATATTCCAGTTCCTCGCATTTGCCGAGCTAGAGTGGGCATCCAGCCAGGACGGATGGTGCCGGCTCAGCGCTCCTGGCCTCCAGTGCGTCTCTTTGGCCCAGGATATCCTGCGCCTGCTCTGCACACTGTGTCTCCGGTGCGTCTGCACAGCCCAGTGCGTCCTGTGCTAGTGCCCCGCAGTTGCCCGGGACGAAAGTAACCATCCAGCCAGGACGGGTTGTGCCAGCTCTACACTCGAGACCTCCAGTGCGCCTCCACAGCCCAGTGTATCCGGTGCCTGCTCCACGCACCAGGCTTCCAGTGCATCTCCCCAGTCCGGTGAGACCTGTTCCGGTTCCACGTACCAGGCCTCCAGTATGTCTCCCCAGCCTGGTAAGCCCTGTTGCAGATCCACGCACCAGGCTTCCATTACGTCTCCTCCGTCGGGTGAGACATGTTCCGGCTCCACGTTCGAAGCCTCCAGTGATGATCCATGGCAAGAAGCCTCCAGTGATGATCCATGGCAAGAAGCCTCCAGTGACGATCCATGTCACGAAGCCTCCAGTGATGATCCATGGCACGAAGCCTCCAGTGATGATCCATGGCACGAAGCCTCCAGTGAAGATCCATGGCACGAAGCCTCCAGTGATGATCCATGGCACGAAGCCTCCAGTGAAGATCCATGGCACGAAGCCTCCAGCGTCGATCTGCGGTCCGGAGCCTCCAGCGACGGTCTCCTGTCCGGAGCCTCCAGCGACGGTCTCCTGTCCGGAGCCTGCAGCGACGGTCTCCTGTCCGGAGCCTCCAGCGACGGTCTCCTGTCCTGAGCCTGCAGCGACGGTCTCCTGTCCGGAGCCTGCAGCGACGGTCCCCTGTCCGGAGCCTCCAGCGACGGTCCCCAGTCCGGAGCTTGCAGCGACGGTCCCAGGTCCGGAGCCTGCATAACTGTCACGCCCTGGCCATAGAGAGGCTTTTATTCTCTATTTTGCTTAGGCCAGGGTGTGACTAGGGTGGGCATTCTAGTTTCTTAATTTCTATGTTTTCTATTTCTTTGTTTTTGGCCGAGTGTGGTTCTCAATCAGAGGCAGCTGTCTATCGTTGTCTCTGATTGGGATTCATACTTAAGCAGCCTTTTTTCCACCTGTGTTTTGTGGGTAGTTGTTTTCTGTATAGTTGATTTGCCTTACAGAACTGTTTGTTTTTTCTCTTCGTTATTTTGTTTGAGTGTTTTGAGTAATAAATAATCATGAACACTTACGACGCTGTGCTTTGGTCTGATCTTCTTTCTGACGAGAGACGTGACAGTTTCACTAACTGGCATTATGTTTCACTAACTGGCATTATGTTTCACTAGCTGGCATTATGTTTCACTAGCTGGCATTATGTTTCACTAACTGGCATTATGTTTCACTAACTGGCATTATGTTTCACTAGCTGGCATTATGTTTCACTAACTGGCATTATGTTTCACTAACTGGCATTATGTTTCACTAACTGGCATTATGTTTCACTAACTGGTATTATGTTTCACTAGCTGGCATTATGTTTCACTAACTGGCATTATGTTTCACTAACTGGCATTATGTTTCACTAACTGGTATTATGTTTCACTAACTGGCATTATGTTTCACTAACTGGTATTATGTTTCACTAGCTGGCATTATGTTTCTCTAGCTGGCATTATGTTTCACTAGCTGGCATTATGTTTCACTAACTGGTATTATGTTTCACTAACAGACATTATGTTTCACTTACAATTTTGTTGTTTTGTTCAGAAAAGTAATGTGACTACCCACTAGTCCTGACAGGCTTGGAAACAATACGTTGAATTTATGATGTGAAAGAGGAACATTCTAAATGCTTCTTCCCCTACACAGTAGTCTGGGCTGAACCAGAAATGACAGTAGTTACAAATGGAAATATTGTATGTCATTGTTGAGACGCTAAAGTAAGATGACTGTGTAAACTATGTTAATATGGTCAATATGAGGAGAAACAATATCCCCCAGATTCTACCAGTAGATTTTAGAGTGAATATGGTCCCAGGCACAAACCCCAACAGATTCTACTAGTAGATTGCAGAGTGAATAGAGCCACAGGAGAGGATGAAGTGTGTGTGTGTGCATGGGGGGTATAGGATAAAGCAACAATATGTTTCTTTCTGATGGAAACAAACAAAATCTATTTTCTGTCGGATTCTATTTTCTCCTGTTTCTTTCACTGTCTGTTCATCGATCTCTCCGTGTCTCCCTGCCTCAGCCCCTCTTCCATCAATCTATCCATCTTTTATGTCTCACTCCATCCTCCCCCCTCTCTCTCTTGCTGTTTTGCTTTTGTCCATATCACTCTGTCCATCCGTCCATCCCCGGCCTCCATCCACAATGAAGGACGTGTGTGTGTGTGTGTGTGTGAGTGTGTGTGTGTGTGTGTAAGTAAAGCAGGGCAGTGCGAAAGAGGTCTGATCCATACTAATGTCCATTGATAGGAAAATCAATGCTGCATTGATCCCAGGGAGAGAGAAAGAGGGAGAGAGGGAAGGAGAGAAAGAGAGAGAGGGACAGAAAGGATTAGATGAGTTTTGGAGGGAAGAAGGCCAGAGGAAGGAAGAAGACAGGGAGAGCCAAAAGACAGCGAGAATTGGAGAGAGTGAATGAGAGAATGAGAAAGGAAAGGAAGGATTAGGCAGATGGGAGGGATGGAATGGGAGAGAGGGATGAAGAGCAGGAATAAGAGAGGTGGAGAAGATTTGAGAGAAAGATCTTCAGATGATTAGGCCTCTGTCAGCAAATACCCTCCCTCTCTCTCGCTCTCTCTTCTCTCTCCTTCTCCCTCCCCCTCCCTCTCCATTTCCTTTACCCTCTCCCTCTCTCTCTCTCACTAGAGAAGTTGATCAGCCTACACCTAGAACCTGAGAAGAGAAAAATAAGTGGAGAAAGAGAAATGAGGTGGAGAAGAGTTAGAGAAAGGGAAGGGAAAATCAATTTTTCCCAGACAGACAGCGGCTAATGGGGCTCTGAGGTAGAGGACATTTTTTACCCCGTGGTCCCTGGGAACCCACAGTTCTAGAATGACTAGAATGGAAATGAACAGTTCTGTTCATGAACAGTTCTATTCTATTCATGATATTCTATCAATTGTAATTCTATAGTGAAACAAAGCTCAACTGAAGGATCACAGACTGACCCGACCCAACCCAGAGAGCACAGTGTTGTTTACTACTGCATTTTATTGAGGAAATTGGACAACCCAAAGAGCAGAGCGTCAGCAAGGTTACACAACCCACTCCTGTCCTGGATCTCAGAGAGAACATCAGGTAGATAAACCTTTTCATTGGACAACATGATTAATTTATTATCATTACAGAGAAATATGTGTCTGACCTCGAAGGTCAAGGTTTTTAGACATCCAACAGTATGATGCATGATGACAATGCACCCGTGAATTACTGTACATATACTATTCTATCCATATATTCTTCAGATATACTATATATTATATCCACATACTGCCCATAATGTCTACACGTCCCATCATCACATACAGTGGGGCAAAAAAGTATTTAGTCAGCCACCAATTGTGCAAGTTCTCCCACTTATAAAGATGAGAGAGGCCTGTAATTTTCATCATAGGTACACGTCAACTATGACAGACAAAATGAGGGAAAAAAATCCAGAAAATCACATTGTAGGATTTTTTATGAAATGATTTGCAAATTATGGTGGAAAATAAGTATTTGGTCACTAACAAAAGTTTATCTCAATACGTTGTTATATACCCTTTGTTGGCAATGATAGAGGTCAAACGTTTTCTGTAAGTCTTCACAAGGTTTTCACACACTGTTGCTGGTATTTTGGCCCATTCCTCCATGCAGATCTCTTCTAGAGCAGTGATGTTTTGGGGCTGTTGCTGGGCAACACAGACTTTCAACTCCCTCCAAAGATTTTCTATGGGGTTGAGATCTGGAGACTGGCTAGGCCACTCCAGGACCTTGAAATGCTTCTTATGAAGCCACTCCTTCGTGGCCCGGGCAGTGTGTTTGGGATCATTGTCATACTGAAAGACCCAGCCACGTTTCATCTTCAATGCTCTTGCTGATGGAAGGAGATTTTCACTCAAAATCTCATGATACATGGCCCCATTCATTCTTTCCTTTACACGGATCAGTCGTCCTGGTCCCTTTTCAGAAAAACAGCCCCAAAGCATGATGTTTCCACCCCCATGCTTCACAGTAGGTATGATATTCTTTGGATGCAACTCAGCATTCTTTGTCCTCCAAACACGACGAGTTGAGTTTTTACCAAAAAGTTATATTTTGGTTTGATCTGACCATATGACTTTCTCCCAATCTTCTTCTGGATCATCCAAATGCTCTCTAGCAAACTTCAGACGGGCCTGGACATGTACTGTCTTAAGCAGGGGGACACATCTGGCACTGCAGGATTTGAGTCCCTGGCGGCGTAGTGTGTTACTGATGGTAGGCTTTGTTACTTTGGTCCCAGCTCTCTGCAGGTCATTCACTAGGTCCCCCCATGTGGTTCTGGGATTTTTGCTCACCGTTCTTGTGATCATTTTGACCCCACGGGGTGAGATCTTGCGTGGAGTCCCAGATCGAGGGATATTATCAGTGGTCTTGTATGTCTTCCATTTCCTAATAATTGCACCCACAGTTGATTTCTTCAAACCAAGCTGCTTACCTATTGCAGATTCAGTCTTCCCAGTCTGGTGCAGGTCTACACATTTGTTTCTGGTGTCCTTTGACAGCTCTTTGGTCTTGGCCATAGTGGAGTTTGGAGTGTGACTGTTTGAGGTTGTGGACAGGTGTATTTTATACTGTTAACAAGTTCAAACAGGTTCCATTAATACAGGTAACGAGTGGAGGACAGAGGAGCCTCTTAAAGAAGAAGTTACAGGTCTGTGAGAGCCAGAAATCTTGCTTGTTTGTAGGTGACCAAATACTTATTTTCCACCATAATTTGCAAATAAATTCATTAAAAATCCTACAATTTTTAGGATTGTAGGATTGGATTTTTTTTCTAATTTTGTCTGTCATAGTTGAAGTGTACCTATGATGAAAATTACAGGCCTCTCTCATCTTTTTAAGTGGGAGAACTTGCACAATTGGTGGCTGACTAAATACTTTTTTGCCCCACTGTATATTTATACTCCAGTCTCCGAAGTTGCTCGTCCTAATATTTGTTAGATATTACTGCACTGTTGGAGCTATGTGTATGTGCTATGTGTACAAGCATTTCCCTACATGTTTCTGTTGCTTGGAAAACGGTTTTGACTTTGGTCTTCCTCGCTCAATCACCAGGCCTTGGTGTGTTCTGTTTCCCATGAGGGCAAGGTGAATGCTGGCTACTAACTTACTTTTTATTTAGCTATGTCATGTGTACGGAAATGTTATGTCATGTGTACGGAAATGTTATGTCATGTGTACGGAAATGTTATGTCATGTGTATGACAGTGTTATGTTAACATTTGGGTTGAACTTCTCATATCAGTCTTGTCTGGTGTGAATATGCATAAAGAGAGTCACTGGAGTCTGGAGACTTTCATAAAGTTCTATCTTACTTGTTACAGTGATATACATAGCTGGTTTCTGTTATCACTGTTAAACATATCATTATTTTTCTCTTTGTCTCTCTCTCTCTGAGGTGACATTGGGTACCATGGTAACGGCACACTCTGTTTACGCAATGTCTCACTTCATCACAAGCTGTTGATGGGTTTGATTTGCATGTGTGTGTTCTCCTGGTTACACACACACAACTTTAAGGTCTAATCTTATTTTTTATCTTCATTGTTTTGATTATTTTCTTTTTTAGGAACGCAGCTGGTGCAGACTTTGCACTAGACAAAACGCTTAGTAAAAACTTCAAAAAGTTAAACGTTATATTGATTATTCTACCACCTGGAGAATGTACGCCAACATCACTGGAACATGTACTGGTGATGCTTCATTGTCAAACTCATAAACATTTCCGAAAGAAAAGAAATGAGTACTTTGACACATAACGAAACAGTTTATCAGAATAGTTTTTTTTTTTGTCAGAGATCTGACCTCATACACTTCACCGCTTAAGCCGGTGAAATTAGTGAAGAGGGAGGGGGAGACGGAGAGAGGGAGGGAAAGAGAGAGAAATAGAGAGAGGGGGATGGATGGAGAGAATAGGGAGAGAGAGGGAAAGGGAGAGAGGTAGGGAAGGAATAGATAGAGGAGGGGAGGGGGGTAGCCAGTTGAACCCCCTGTCGAGCACAATGAGGGAGAATAGATTCCATACCAGGAAATCCATTAGAGCTGGGAACGCTACGGAGCACGGAATACTGCCATGTTTTCAAAAATCCCTCATTAACTGTCATTTATAAATTACAATCAGCAGCATGGCCAGAATGACAAGCAGAATATCAGACTCACTGAATAACTGGGAGTATAGTTAGGTATAGGATGGAAGAAGAGAGAGAAAGAGAAAGGAAAGTGCAAGGAGTGAGAGAAGGGAGCGAGGAAGGCCTCTGGAAGTACAGAGGAGTTGTATGAAGTCCCCAGACACTGAGCTAAGGTCAGTATTGAGTTGTCCCACTCTATTGGGTACATTATGGTTTGGGGGAGAGTAAGCTGATTTTAGATCTGTGAAGGGTAACTTCTACACTCAGAAAAAAGGTGTTATCTAGAACCTAAAAGGGTTCTTCAGCTGTCCCAATAGGAGAACCATTTTAAGAGACATTTTTGATTCGAGGAAAAAACCTTTTGGTTCCAGGTAGAAACCTTTTGGGTTCCATGCAGAGACCTTTTTACAGAAGGTTCTACATGGAACCAAAAAGGGTTCTACCTGGAACCAAAATCTGCCTTTCTGCCCTTGAGCAAGGCAGTTAACCACCCACCACAACAACTGCTTCCCGGGCGCTGATGATGTGTATATTGATTAAGGCAGCCCCCGCACCTCTCTGATTCAGAGGGGTTGGGTTAAATGCGGAAGACACATTTCGGTTGAATGCATTCAGTTGTGAAACTGACTAGGTAGCCCCTTTCCCTTTCAAAAAAGGGTTATTTCTTTCTCTCTCTCTCCCTCTCTCACTCTCATTTCAATTCAAAGGGGCTTTATTGGCATGGGAAACATATGATTACATTGCCAAAGCAAGTGAAATAAAACATTACCAAAGCAAGTGACAAAACAAAAGTGAAATAAACAATCAGAAATGAAAAGTAAAAATTACAATCACAAAAGTTTTAAAAGAAGAGAAACATTTTAAAATGTTATGTTATATACATTTGCACATTGGCTATGCACAATGTGCAAATGCTCTCTCTCTCTCCTCCTCCCTATTTCCTCTTAAAAGTCCTGGTTTCCAATCTTCACCCTCTGTCAATCTCTCTACTCTCCACCCCTGAATGAGAGACAGCAAGTGGAGAGAAAGTGGAGAATGAGAGAGAGGAAGATGGATTATGGAGTGGGGGTGGGGGTGGGGTGAGAGAGACAGAATTAGGAGGGGGGAAATAGTGAGAGAGAGAAAAAAGAGAGAAAGGGTGGGACACTGGAAGAGGAAAAAGAAAGGAGAGGGGAAAAGGGTGAAGGGGCCTCTGAGAGGGAGGAGAGGAGAGGAGGTTCATTTGCACATATTAGAGAGGGCAGGATTTTTCATTAAAAAGAGATTGAAGTTGATATATGCCTGTGTGCTCCTGACACACTGTATGCTCTGATTGGGTAAGTCCTTCACAGAACAAAGGAACCCCCCCCCCCTCTCTCTCTCTGCCTCACACACACGTTCTACGGCTGCTAAAGACAGCTGTAGCTCCAGCAGCTCAATGCCTACGAAGCCTTTATGAAGCCTTATAACTGTGAATAGAAGCATTACTATTAAGCCCTCGATCTCTGGCTCTATATCTGAGGTGATAGAGACTCTCCTTGTTGCCATTCCACACCTCTACTCCCTGCTTAAGCAGCTGTTGGGTGTGTTTGTGGGTGTGTGTTTGTGTGTGTGCGCAAATAATGTTAACAATAAGAAACAGCTCTATCCTTGACGGACTGACCAACTGACTGCGGGTGCAACTAGCTCTCACAGTCTCACGTCAGAATTAGACGTTCATCCATGTTTCTCAAACATCAAATTTCAAAGTTGTTGCAAACGTCAGATATTGAAGTGTATAAGGTTAACTTTAGGCTTTAACTCTTCATTTTGAAGGTTAAGGTTAAGTTTAGGCATTAACTAAGGAATCTTAAGGTTAGGCAATACCTCTGAATGGTTAAGGTAAGGGTTAAGGTTTGGGATAGGTTGAATTTTTTTTTTTGCTGAAACAACTTGCTATCACTGCTTGTTGTTTGAATTAGCAACCTTTGAATGGTACATTTTTTGCAACCTTTGGAACCAGAAGCAGATGCTTACACCTATGCACCATCCCTGTCCACAACACTCACTGTTGCCCCTGGTGGCCGGTTTCCACATAATCTCCCAATGTCCTCAGACATCGATGGACGTCGAATACGGACTGGTATCACGGTTGACCTGGCTGGGGGGTGTGGGGGTGCAGAAGTGGCGTCTTTAAAAGAATGAATAACATACAGAATTCAGAATCATCTGAAAGATTCAACTGTAACTCACAATTCTCTCTCGCTCCTCTCTCTCTCTATCTGATGAACTCTCATTAGTAGACTGTTCTCCTTGAAGTGCCGTTTTGTTGAATAAGTTATGCAATCACATCCCCATAGTAGCACGCCCCCTCCCCTCCACCCCCCTCTGGTACCCCCTACTCCCATCTCCCTTTGTCTGGCCATTGAAAGGCCACTACTCTCTCTCTCTTTCCCTCTCGCCCCATCTCTCACTCTGCTCTCCTCTCCTTCTCAGGTTTGCCCTGCACTCTCCCACATAATAAAAATAGTACATGGTATACATCTCTCTCCACACGCACGTGCGCACACTCGCACACACACACGCACACACACACACGCGTTACAATATCAAACTTCTAATTTGAGTAATGCACTTTCCAGATTTCATTGAATCTTCCTAATTGGAGGGTGAGTCTTCAGGATCTGTGGTTTGATTCAATTCTTTAACTCCTGGGTTTTCTACTGATTAGTGTCCATGGTTGTCTGAGAGATCCACTGGTCTTAGTCCAGTTGAAGTGTATGTGTGTATGTCCTTGCATGCTTGTGTGGTCTCAAGGGCTTGTAGATTATGTTGACAAAAGGTCCACCTGGTGCCCTTAGATTACTTTTCTCCCCCTCATCCTCCATTAACCCCCTTGTTGAATTGGGAATATTTAGAGATTAGACACAAACTTAATGATACGATTTTAACATTAATGTCTGTTGAGAGGCTTGGGGGAGGCTGTAGTAGTGAAGTGACACAGGGAGGCAACAGTATAATTTGTTTGTATTTTATTTAACCTTTATTTAACTAGGCAAGTCAGTTAAAAACAAATTCTTATTTACAATGACGGCCAAACCCGGACGACGCTGGGCACCGCCCTATTGGACTCCCAATCACGGTCGGATGTGATACAGAATGTCAGTTGGGCTGAAGGTCATCTTAATCCAGCTAACCTGACCTAAACACACTGCTGCCTTTCAGAGAGTCAAAGAAGAACGAATATCAACACTAACCTCTAGAAGCCTGCATGGCCTGGTGTGTTCTTTCTTCCTTATGGCATTGATTCTCTCTTTCCTTTCTTTCTCTCTCTCTCTCTCTCTCTCTCTCTCTCTCACACTCTCTCTCTTTCTCATTTTCTCTGTTTATCCATCCCTAACTCTCCCTCTATCTCCATCATCTGTGTGTGTCCTTGGAGGGAGAACATGATTAGGATGTGAGTGTTTCTCTAACGTAGCGCTTGTCTTCTGTATGCTAACAGATGTCAAGGACCAACGTGACACAACCACACTGTTTGGAAGGGCTGACTCATCAAGGACAGCCATATATTGGAATACAGAAAGGGCAGCCTGAATTCCTGAATATGGAAGTTAGAAAGAGTTCATTAGAATAACTAATGTCTTTAAAGACACACACACCTGCTCTCTCTCTCCCCCCTCTCTCGTTCTCCCTCCTGTCTCGTTCTCCCTCCTCTCTCGTTCTCCCTCCTCTCTCTCTCTCTCTCCCTCCTCTCTCTCATTCTCCCTCCTCTCTCTCTTGTTCTCCCTCCTCTCTCTCGTTCTCCTTCCTCTCTCTCGTTCTCCCTCCTCTCTCGTTCTCCCTCCTCTCTCTCGTTCTCCCTTCTCTCTCTCGTTCTCCCTCCTCTCTCTCGTTCTCCCTCCTCTCTCTCTCCCTCCTCTCTCGTTCTCCCTCCTCTCTCTCGTTCTCCCTCCTCTCTCTCGTTCTCCCTCCTCTCACTCTCTCCCTCCTGTCTCATTCTCCCTCCTCTCTCATTCTCCCTCCTCTCTCTCGCCCTCCTCTCTCTCGTTCTCCCTCCCCTCTCGTTCTCCCTCCTCTCTCTCGTTCTCCCTCCTCTCTCTCGTTTTCCCTCCTCTGTCTCGTTATCCCTCCTCTCTCTCTCCCTCCTCTCTCTCGTTTTCCCTCCTCTGTCTCGTTATCCCTCCTCTCTCTCTCTCCCTCATGTCCTTTCTTTACTGATCCTCCCCCTTTTTTGACTACATTCCTCTCTCAGCGCTGTGCTCTCAGTATCTATCTCTCTCTTTCTGTGCATTTGTGTGTATGTGTTGGGGGTCACTGGACCTCATGTAGTGCTGCCTTTCCCCACCCTTGAGGTGGAACAGAGCCTGGTGATAGGTGGAGGGGATGGGGGAGGGATCAGAGAGAAGAGAGGTGGTGTAACAAGGCCTAGATTGTAGGCTGCAAAATAAACATGGAAAATTGCATTTATGCACAAAATCTATTCACACATCTGTACTCCCTCTCTCTCACACACACACACACACACACACACACACATTTGTTTTACTATCCTTGTGGGGACCAAACAATTGATTCCCATTTCAAATACTGTTTTTCCTAACCATTACCCCTAACCCTAAAATGACCCTTTGTCATTGTGGGGAGCGGCTAAATGTGTTTTCCTTGTTTTACTATCCTTGTGAGGAATTCAGGTCCCCATAAGGATAGTGAAACCCAAAACACACACACAGGGCCTCCCTGCATCTCCATTATAAATGAGCTTCTGCAGGTGAATGGGTCTCTGTGTGCTTGGTGCAGCCTGCGGGTGCCTGACTAAAATGGATGGCCCTCCTCGTGTCTGGAGATTACAGCCAATTTAAATCCTATCCCCTTGACATCCGTTACAGCTGGAATTATTTAACATAGCCTTATAGGAACGACTCAGGCCCTTCCTGGACTAGGTTATATTATTCATTATTATGAGTCCAGTAATGAGCCAATGACGTGTCTATTTTTACCTGATGATCTCAGATCTATATCCTGTCACATTCATCATAACCATGCAGGATTACATTAATATCTGCCATCTTAGGGTGTCTGGGTCATGAACGTCCATCTTTCATCCTGACCCTGAACCGAGAAATACACAGCCCGACCAGACCCAGTAAACAGACCCATTCACCCATGCAGCCTACACTGACTTCATAATGTGATACGTTCTATTTATCCACCAATCACAGTAATCAATTGATTAATCAATTCATGTTGATCCTTGCAGGGGAGAATTTCAAAGCATGCTATTGCTAACATTGACTTGCATTGGTTTTTGGTTAGGAAGTACTATGGTAGGGCCTACAAAACCAAAGCATGGATTTCAGTCTCCGTTGTCCATAGACTGACTTCAAGGTAAGGAAAGAAATATCTACATTTGTAATTCAGCTGAACCCTCCCTTTGAATATGATTTGAAATCTTCATCAGTTGATAGACTACAGTAGAGCCTTCTACAATAAAGGGCTCTGGACTGCAGTAGGCCTTAAACTAAACGTGAAAGCATTACAAAATAAGTACCCTAATATAATCTCGTCAGAGTGCTCAGAGTCAAAGTAGGGACAGGTCATGAAAATGAAAAGGACTATAAATAGATGCGTGTAGAGTTGGCTAACTCTGTCTAGAGACGTACCTAACCTGCTTCTACAGTCCTGCTGCTCACGTTTGTGTTTACTGCGTTGCCTGTATTTCCCCATTGCGATGGGGAATAGCAGAAATAAAACAAACCTAGTGTTTTTACTATATATGTTCCTTGTTTAAAGTGCAACTCTGTTTTAAACTGTGAGGCAATTTAGACACGGACTGACTAACAGTGATCGGTCTTCAGTTTCTCGCTTTTAATGTTGGAGCCGAAGTCAACGGTTCGGTCTGCTGCACCTCGCTCGGTTGAAAGATCAACTCCACCCCGCTGACAAATAGAAAACCGCACAACACACTACTAAACTGTGATTTAAAGTAGCCCACAGAGCCTTACAATTAACCAGACATTTTTTTCTGAAATTTACGTGTTTATTTTACGTTAAATTTAGAAGTTGCCCTCTGAAAAAAAATCATATTTAGAAATCCAACTAATCCAGCCTGAATGCATAATTTACCGTAGATGTGTTTAAGACGTTTGCCAGTAAAAATATCGAAGTTGAAATATTTGTTTTCACTAAGATATTTAAAATAGGCCTATTATAATTGAGTTTACATCATTAGATTTAGTGTTTGTAAAATGTCAAATGTATTTGTCCAATAAGAAAGTTAAATAATTGAAGGCACATCCATCATGAGGTTTTGAGTGATAATTTCCTAAATATTTCAACAAATTCTAAAATTACAAGTATTTAGTTACAGTTGAAGTCGGACGTTGACGTACACCTCAGCCAAATACATTTAAACTCAGTTTTTCACAATGCCTGACATTTAATCCTAGTAAACATTCCCTGTTTTAGGTCAGTTAGGATCACCACTTTATTTTAAGAATGTGAAGTGTCAGAATAATAGAGAAAATTATTTATTTCAGCTTTTAGAAGTTTACATACTCAATTAGTATTTGGTAGCATTGCATTTAAATTGTTTAACTTGGGGCAAATGTTTTGGGTAGCCTTCCACAAGCTACCCACAATAAAGGTTGGGTGAATTTTGGCCCATTCCTCTTGATAGAGCTGGTGTAACTGAGTCAGGTTTGTAGGCCTCCTTGCTCGCACACACTTTTTCAGTTCTGGCCACAAATTTTCTATAGGATGAGGTCAGGGCTTTGTGATGGCCACTCGAATACCTTGAATTTGTCCTTAAGCCATTTTGCCACAACTTTGGAAGTATGCTAGAGGTCATTGTCCATTTGGAAGACCTATTTGCAACCAAGCTGATGTCTTGCTTCAATATATCCACATAATTTTCCTCCGTCATGATGCCATCTATTTTGTGAAGTGTACCAGTCCCTCCTGCAGCAAAGCACCCCCACAACATGATGCTGCCACCCACGTTCTTCATGGTTGGGATGGTGTTCTTCGGCTTGCAAGCCTCCCCCTTTTTCCTCCAAACATAACGATGGTCATTATGGCCAAACAGTTCTATTTTTGTTTCATCAGACCAGAGGACATTTCTCCAAAAAGTACGATCTTTGTCCCCATATGCAGTTGCAAACTGTAGTCTGGCTTTTTTTATGCCGGTTTTGGAGCGTCTCCTTCCGGAGCGGGACTGCTGCTTGGTCCCATGGTGTTTATACTTGCGTACTATTGTTTGTACAGATGAACGTGGTACCTTCAGACGTTTGGAAACTGCTCCCAAGGATGAATCAGACTTGTGGTCTGCAATTTTTTTTTCTTTTGTTTTTCCCATGATTTCAAGCAAAGAGGCACTGAGTTTGAAGGGAGGCCTTGAAATACATCCACATGTACACCTCCAATTGACTCAAATGATGTCAATTAGCCTATCAGAGGCTTCTAAAGCCATGACATCATTTTCTGGAATTTTCCAAGCTGTTTAAAGGCACAGTCAACTTAGTGTATGTAAACTTCTGACCTACTGGATTAAGTGAAATTCTAAGTGAAATAATCTGTCTGTAAACAATTGTTGGAAAAATTACTTGTTTCATGCACAAAGTAGATGTCCTAACCGACTTGCCAAGACTCTAATTTGTTAACAAGAAATTTGTGGAGTGGTTGAAAAATGAGTGGGCCTTTTATGGGCCTCCCGGGTGTTGCAGTGGTCGAGGACACTACATCGCAGCGCAATTGGCCTAGCGTCGTCCGGGTTAGGGAGAGTTTGGCCGGTAGGGATATCCTTGTGTCATTGCGCACCAGCGACTCCTGTGGCGGGCCGGGCGCAGTGCATGCTAACCAAGGTCGCACGGTGTTTCCTCTGACACATTGGTGCGGCTGGCTTCCGGGTTGGATGCGCGCTGTGTTAAGAAACAGTGCGGCTTGGTTGGGTTCTGTTTCAGAGGACGCACGGCTTTCGATCTTCGTCTCTCCCAAGCCCATACGGGAGTTGTTGCGATGAGACAAGATAGTAATTACTAACAATTGGATACCACGAAAAAGGGGGTAAAATTAAAATAAAATAAGAAAAACAAGTTTTAATGACTCCAACCTGAGTGTATGTAAACTTCTGACTTCAACTGTATAGGAAGAGAGGAGTATGGAGAGGGGTAGGATGGGGGGATAGGCAGAGGATTGTCAGGCAGCAGAAGAATACAGACTGTCTGTGAAGAGGGATGAGGGAGAATCCTGCTGCTTCTCCTCAGGGCCATTATCCTACAGGAGAGGAACCTGTGGGGGGTAGCCTATACACACACACACGTCTGATGCCGGCAACATTCCATGGGAATCCCGTCAGCTGCTTCAGTGCTTTCCTCTCTTCAGCTCTCCTTTTTCCCCGCTATCCCCTCCTCCGTCTCGCTGTTCCTGGCCCTAAACACCTCTGTCAGAGTGATCTGGTTCTATTCTGAACAGGAATCTTGGCCAGGCAGTTTTCAGTGGATCATCCCCCTCTCGACTCCCATCCCATAATGATTTAATCCAAACTACAGCTGCTAATGGTTTTCCGCCGCACTCAAGTTATTCTAACTGGTAATTATATGATTAATTTGAATGGCTAAATTAATGTTTCATTTGAATAACTGTAGTTTAAACGAATTACTAAATGCATGTTTAATTGTTATTACTTAGGACTTATTTTAAGCTCTTCATCTGGACATTTGGGGAGTTCCCCGGGCCCAGATGAGCCTCCTCCTGGACTAAAAAGCTCAATTGTGTGTGAACCTTCAACCCTGATGTTCTGGATCTTAGTGTTAGACTTTTGATCAGGCATCTCGTTGGCCAGCATGGTTGTCCTCCCTCAGCTGTTACACACCCCCCCCCCCCCCCGGGAAGCAGTTGCTGCTGGGAGGTTATCAATGATGGACGGCAGCTCTGCTCCCACTCCTGAACGGGAATGCTGTGAATGGATTGAACGAGGGGGAGGAGAGGAGAAAGGGGTGATGTCGAGAAGACAGGGGAGGAGAGAATGAAAGTGGTAGACAAGGAGGTAGGGAGGGGGCATGTTTAAACAGCCTGGACTTGAGTGACAGGGCTGATAGAGAGTGGGCGGAAGAGGGGGGTTTAAGAGTTGCTGGGGGGCTGAGATGAGGGGAAAGTGAGCTTTTAATTTCCACGAGCAGAAGCAGATGTAGGGGAATTGTACACACACCCACACGCTGCTAGGCAGCAGGAAGTCATCAGGGACAGAGGAGCACTGTGTGTGTGTGTGTGTGTGCTGGGGCAAGGGACCCTGGACCACTATAAAATGAGCATGCAGAAACTGTTAAACACTAGAGCGAGAGAAGACGGCTAACGATATAGTGAGAGTCAAGTCAGTGTCATCTTTTCATCCGTCCAGAGATGGAGGTAAAGAGGAGAAACATGCTATTAGACAGCAGGCTTAGAGGAGGTAGATCTGTTCTTTATTCAACCAAAGTGTAAAAATGCTGTTGACAAAAAGCACTTAAACAGAGCTGTTAATCAAGCTTTAACCATCTTCTCACTCCAATAATGTTGTCCCACTGGCTACGCTGACTCTTTTTACCATCAGTCGGTCTCTTTATTTATCCAGAACATTGAATTATTTTGGTGTTTTTGAAATACAAACATTTGAGGAGGTTATGATTATTCAGTTGTACAAAATTGATCTAAACAAAAGTGAACCCAGATGGAAACATGGTGCCCAGAGGTGGAGTATAAAATGACGGCGCAAAACAAATAAAAACAACAACAAAACAATGTCCCTGCACATATAAAAATAAATTAATACTTTGTGTCCAGTCACCATCGCCTGTAGTCTGGTCCTAAGATTTACACACACAAAATGAGGCTTCATTGGCTATCCTTTATACCAACACTGCCAATCACAACCACTTATTTACACCCCACAGGCAATGAAAAATATATATTTATTTACACAAAGTCAAAACTGTGGCATTGAACCCACACCTCTTCTGACAATAACAGCTATGTACACCATCACCACCACAAACCACCTCCATTCGCCAGTAGTTCAATCTTTATCAATACACAACTTTTTTTCCCATCAAAAATGTTTACAGCAAGATGTGTGAAAAACTTTAAACAGCAGTATAAAACAAATTCTTGAAGAACAGTGGGTACTTTTAAAATATAGCATCCTGCACCCATTATAACATAAAGAAATGCTGAATAAATAAAAACAGAATTCATAAAGTTGGTTTCAGTATTTTGTGAACCCAGCAAAATACATTTCCTGGTTTCCAGCTTTTCAGAATGTGTTGCATGATCTTTTGCCTGGTCAACACAGCTTGACAGCCAGTAATATGGTGAGAATGGATGACTGACAGGTCGAGTAGCATGAGTAACCCTCCCCCTCAGCCTTAGGCACTTGGGGAATGGACCCTGACTTGCCATTCCTGACTGTTGTGGATTCCTATTGGCCGATGCTGAAGGTTGCGGGCCCTGATAGGCTGGTGTGTGAAGTAGGTAGAGCAGAAAAAGACAGTCATAGCAAGGCGTCCATAGCTGAGCGGTCAGTCAGTCTTACATTAGAGAGTGGTCTCTGGTTAGGTCTTATGCTGGTTAGGTCTTATGCTCAGACAGACAGAGGTAACAGCAGTTACATGTCCAGTGCAGGACTCCTGCCTCTCCTAAAACTACAATGTCATAGTTCCCAGACCTCATCTCTCCAGCAGAGCTATGAGTCATCAGTCAGCTGTGTTAGTGTCCTGATATTTTTGTAGTTTGTAGTAATTGTAGTTCTATGTGGGCTAACTTGTGTGCTGAAAGCACAGCACTGATCAGAGTTCATGATGGTGGAGACCCCTGAGAGATAGAGAGATTGATAGAGAGAGAGATGGATAGAGGAGAGAGAGAAAAAGAGAATGCGCTACAGAAAAAGTGAGAGAGCTGTTTTGTGGGTCAGGTCTTCTCCTGTCCAGTGAGGCCCACAGCCTTTTCAGCCAGCCGGGGTTTCTGTGCAGTGGCGTGTGTGTGTGTATCAGGGTGTGAGTGTGTGTGCAGTGCCAGGAAGGGGTTGGCGGTGATGGTGCCCTGGCCGTGGACGTGGGAGGAGGAAAGGAGGGAGGTGATGGGCAGCTGAGTGGAAGAGAGAGGGATGGAGGGAAGCTGGGAGGAGGTGGAGAGAGATTGAAGTTGATGGAGGTCCTGTTGTTGCTGCATCAACTGGTAAAACAACACCTGCTGCTGTTCCTAGAGGGAGGGAGGGGAGAGAGAGGGAGGGGGAGATAGGGAGGGGGGGAGAGGGAGGGGGAGAGGGAGGGGGAGAGAGAGAGGAGGGGGAGAGAGAGGGAGGGGGCGAGAGGGAGGGGGCGAGAGAGAGAGGGAGGGGGCGAGAGAGAGAGGGGGAGAGAGAGAGGGGAGGGGGAGAGAGAGAGGGGGGGGAGAGAGAGGGGGGGAGAGAGAGAGAGGGGGAGAGAGAGAGGGGGAGAGAGAGAGGGGGAGAGAGAGAGGGGGGAGAGAGAGGGAGGGGGAGCGGGAAAGAGATAATTAATCATGTGACCTTGGAACGCTGATAAATAAGCCTGCTGTGTTTAGTACAGTGGTGCTAGGTGTGTGTGTTTACCGCAGAGGGCTGTGAAGAGAGTAGCTGCTGTAGTTGGTGCTGGTGCAGTAAGAGCCTCTGCTGTTCAGACAAGGCACCCAACCTAAAAACACACAAAGACATACACACACAGTTAGAAAACCACGCACATTCACACACGCACACACACACTCACCTGCTTTTAGCAGTAACTGAGCTGCAGTAATCCAATAGGAAAGCAGGAAGGGAGAAAATATAAGGGAATCAATTTCAAAGCCAAAAACAGACAGACATTTCAATGAATGAAAGGAAAGGTAGCCAGGCAGGCAAAACTACCAGGTAGCCAGGCAGGCAAAACTACCAGGTAGCCAGGCAGGCAAAACTACCAGGTAGCCAGGCAGGCAAAACTACCAGGTAGCCAGGCAGGCAAAACTACCAGGTAGCCAGGCAGGCAAGACTACCAGGTAGCCAGGCAGGCAAAACTACCAGGTAGCCAGGCAGGCAAAACTACCAGGTAGCCAGGCAGGCAAAACTACCAGGTAGCCAGGCAGGCAAGACTACCAGGTAGCCAGGCAGGCAAGACTACCAGGTAGCCAGGCAGGCAAAACTACCAGGTAGCCAGGCAGGCAAAACTACCAGGTAGCCAGGCAGGCAAGACTACCAGGTAGCCAGGCAGGCAAGACTACCAGGTAGCCAGGCAGGCAAAACTACCAGGTAGCCAGGCAGGCAAGACTACCAGGTAGCCAGGCAGGCAAGACTACCAGGTAGCCAGGCAGGCAAGACTACCAGGTAGCCAGGCAGGCAAGACTACCAGGTAGCCAGGCAGGCAAAACTACCAGGTAGCCAGGCAGGCAAAACTACCAGGTAGCCAGGCAGGCAAGACTACCAGGTAGCCAGGCAGGCAAGACTACCAGGTAGCCAGGCAGGCAAGACTACCAGGTAGCCAGGCAGGCAAGACTACCAGGTAGCCAGGCAGGCAAGACTACCAGGTAGCCAGGCAGGCAAGACTACCAGGTAGCCAGGCAGGCAAGACTACCAGGTAGCCAGGCAGGCAAGACTACCAGGTAGCCAGGCAGGCAAAACTACCAGGTAGCCAGGCAGGCAAAACTACCAGGTAGCCAGGCAGGCAAGACTACCAGGTAGCCAGGCAGGCAGATTACCAGGTAGCCAAGCAGGCAGACTACCAGGTAGCCAAGCAGGCAGACTACCAGGTAGCCAAGCAGGCAGACTACCAGGTAGCCAGGCAGGCAGACTACCAGGTAGCCAGAAATGCAGACTACCAGGTAGCCAGAAATGCAGACTACCGGGTAGTCAGAAAGGCAGACTACCAGGTCACCAGAAAGGCAGACTACCAGGCAGCCAGATGTAGTGTACCTACCTGTTGTTAATGGAGCTGGAGATGGGCAGAGTGGCGCTGGTGCCCGGTGCAGAGGTATGTGTGTATGTGTGAGGGCTGGAGGTGGTCTGTATGACTCCGTTCAAAACCCCCACTATCCCCCCCATCCCTGGCCCGGCTCCACCTCCCAGCATCATGGTTCCCATGGCAACCCCGTTGAGCTGATGCGGCTGGGGGGGGCTGTGAGAGACGGAGGGGGGGGTGGACAGAGAAGAGGTAGATCCACCACTACTACGACCACATGACACGCTATCCTGAGAGAGAGAGAGAGAGAGAGAGAGAGCTTTGTTAACCAATATATCCTATGCAATATCTTACCATTCCAAAAGCTCTATGTAATGACAGCATAACAACTAGTGTGCTAGCTGGGTTCACTCACTATGTGCTGGAGCTTCAACTGCCTTACCTGAGCAGGTATGGGTAGAGAGGAATCTCTCTTCACATCTGAAACACACAACATCACACAGGCAGGGAATGAGAGTGAAAGTTTGTACGAGTGTTTGTTCGGGTGAGGTAGTAATAGGGCTGTGTGTGTGTACCTTGGGCAGCAGTAGTAGGGGTGAAAGGCACAGACAGCTGAGCTGACAGGAGCTGCAGTCGCTCTTTCTTCATGGTCAGAGTTTTAATCTGGTCCTCTAGACGCCTGTTCTCCTGCTGCAGCTGGTGGAGGGACTTCAGCATCCCCAACACTACCACATAAAGAGACAGAGAAAGAGACAGAGAGAAAGAGAGAGAGAGAAACACAGAGAGAGAAACAGAGAGAGAGAGAGAAGAGAGAGAATTGAGAGAGATGGAGAGACAGACAGACAGAGAAGAGAGAAGCGAGAGAGAAGAGAGAAGCGAGAGAGAGGAGAGAAGCGAGAGAGAGGAGAGAAGCGAGAGTCAAAGACAGGCAGAGAGAGAGGAGAGAAGCGAGAGAGAGAGGAAACTAAATTAAACCAATAAAATGGAATTATCCAAACAATGCAATGATAGGTGAGTAGATTAGATTTGATGAAAAAAGTAATGTAGGTGTGTGTGCTCACCATCTCCCTGTGCTCCCTGCTGCAGTAGGAACTGTTGTCCATCACTCCACTGTCTCTCCAGCAGCTGTTCTATAGAGGTGGCCACCGGGGGTACTGTGTCTCCCCCTCCCTGACCTGACCCTAGCCCCCCCAAACCTGACCCCAATGACCCTCCTGGGTCATACCGGATCTGTAGCCCACCTAGAGGAGAACTGGAGGGAGAGAGGGATGGATGGGTGAGAGAAAAAAAAAGGATATTAACAACCAAACATAGCATCAAACAAACATGGAGAATGTCAAATCAATTTGTCCTTAAGTGAGCTAATGAAAACGAGAGAGAGAGAGAGAGGTGTGTGTGGTGGGCACCCATGGTGCAGTAAATCACTCTGTGTGAGTTGAGACACTGATGAGTGAAAGAGAGACAGAAGATAGGGAGGAAAAAGAGTCAGGAGAGAACTTCACGGTTCTGGAATAATAAACAAACAGAGGGAGAGCCTTTTTACCATTCCATCAGACTTCTCGTTGGCGCACACACACACACACACGCACGCACACACACACACAACTTACTGGAAAAGTTCAATTAGCAAATATTTTCTCCCTTTTTGAGCAAACTGAAGGAAACCTTTTTCTTCTTAAAAGAAATACATTTTCTGATTTGTTTCATCCTTTCAAATAAAAGTACCATCATGACATTTCACTTTTCATTTGCATTTTTATAATTAATATGAATCTGACTGAAGAAGCCATGCCGGAAAAGTGACGTCAAGACAAGAACACACAAGTGAATACAAAGCAGGAGTGAAGCCACTCTCCACATAAGACGCTAAAGAACCACATCATACAGTCCTCCTATTGGTTAAGAAAAATATTTTGGCACTGAATAAAGCCAACATACACTATATATATGTACACCCCTTTAAAATTTGTGGATTCAGCCTCACCCGTTTGCAAACAGGTGTATAAAATCAAGCATACAGCCATGCAATCTTCATAGACAATATTGGCAGTATAATGGCCTTACTGAAGCGCTCAGTGACTTTCAACGTGAGTCTGTCATAGGATGCCACCTTTCCAAAACGTCAGTTTATCACATTTCTGCTAGAGCTGCCCTGGTCAACTGTAAGTGCTATTATTGTGAAGTGGAAACATCCAGGAGCAACAACGGCTCAGCCGCGAAGTGGTAGGCCACACAAGATCACAGAACAGGACCGCCGAGTGCTGAAGCACATACAAATAGTCTGTCCTCGGTTGCAACACTCACTACCAAGTTCCAAACTGCCTCTGGAAGCAACGTCTGCACAATAACTGTTCATCGGGAACTTCATGCAATGGGTTTCCATGGCCGAGCTGCCCCACACAAGCCTAAGATCACAATGCGCAATGCCAAGCATCGGCTGGAGTGGCGTAAAGATCGGCGCCATTGGAGTCTGGAGCAGTGGAAACGTGTTCTCTGGAGTGATGAATCACGCTCCACCATCTGGCAGTTTGACAGACACATTTGGGTTTGGCGAAAGGCAAAGGAACACTACCTACTCAAATACATAGTGCAAATTGTAACGTTTGGTGGAGGAGGAATAATGGTCTGGAGCTGTCTTTCATGGTTCGCACTAGGCCCCTTAGTTCCAGTGAAGGGAAATCTTTAATGCTACAGCATACAATGACATTCTACACAATTCTGTGCTTCCAACTTTGTGGCAACAGTTTGGGGAAGGCCCTTTCCTGTTTCAACATGACAATGCCCCGTGCAGAAAGCGAGGTCCATACAGAAATGTTTTGTCGAGATCGGTGTGGAAGAACTTGACTGTTCTGCACAGAGCCATGACCTCAACCCCATCAAACACCTTTGGGATGTTTTAATTTGATTGAACCTTTATTTAACTAGGCAAGTCAGTTAAGAACAAATTCTTATTTTCAATGACTGCCTAGGAACAGTGGGTTAACTGCCTTGTTCAGGGGCAGAACGATTTTATCTTGTCAGCTCGGTGGATTCGATCTTGCAACCTTTCGGTTACTTGTCCAAATATCTAATCACTAGGCTACAATGATGGCCAACCCCAGCCAGACCCTAACCCGGACGACGCTGGGCCAATTGTGCATCGCTCTATGGGACTCTCCATCATGTCCGGTTGTGATACAGCCTGGAATCGCCTGGTATCCACATACTTATGGTCATGTAATGCACTCTGACCAGATCCTGTGTTTTCCTATTTAATTTTTTTTTTTTTAAATCTTATACAGAGAGCAGATTCCATTATGCAGTTATACATAGTACTATCTGTTTACAGTGTATTCTGAAAGTATTCAAACCCCTGGACATTTCCACATTTTGTTACGTTACAGCCTTATTCTGGGGGCAGCTGACAAGGTACAAATCTGTCGTTCTGACCCTGAACAAGACAGTTAACCCACTGTTCCTAGGCTGTCATTGTAAATAAGAATTTGTTCTTAACTGACTTGCCTAGTTAAATAAAGGTTAAATAAAAATAAAAAATTCTCATCAATCTACACACAATACCCCATTGTTCCTCTCGCCCTCTTATATACTGCTGCTACTCTCTGTTTTTACCATCTATGCATAGTCACTTTAATAACTCTACCTACATGTACATATTACCTCAAGTAACTGGTGCCCCCGCACATTAAAAAAAAGGCATTTTGGTTAGGGGTTCGTAAGTAAGCATTTCACTGTAAGGTCTACACCGGTTGTATTCGGCACATATGACAAATAACATTTGATTTAATAACAAAGCAAAAACATTTTTTGTTGTTGTTGCAAATTTATAAAAAAATAAACAGAAATATCACATTTACATAATCATTCAGACCCTTTACTCAGTACTTTTTTGAAGCAACTTTTCAGCCTTGAGTCTTCCTGGGTATGACGCTACAAGCTTGGCAAACTGTATTTAGGGAGTTTCTCCCAGGCTTTAGGTGCCTTTCGGAAACTCCAAGTGGATGCCATGTGCCTTCTACTGAGGAGTGGCTTCCTTCTGGCCACTACCACAAAGGCCTGATTGATGGAGTGCTGCAGAGATGGTTCTCCTTCTGGAAGGTTCTCCCATCTCCACAGAGGAACTCTGGAGCTCTGTCAGTGACCATTGGGTTCTTGGTCACCTCCCTGATCAAGAACCTCCCTGATCTCAAGGACGATCAACGGAAACAGGATGCACCTGAGGGAAGGGGTCTGAATACTTTCCGAATGCACTGTAAAACATCCAGAAATATTGAAAGTAGTATCTTGTTGATTTCAACTACCCATCCCACAAAGTGTGTAAAAGTTTCAGTGTCCAAAACAGTCCAAAACACCCATCGCTCCACACACATGCCTTTCCCAGACATCCACACACATGCTAGTCACCATAAAAACAGAGAAAAATGCAAACCATCTTTGTAAAAAGATAAACGAGCAAAAATAAAAGAAAGTGCAGAGCTGAAGCCTGTGGGGGGGAGAGATAGAAACTCCTTTATGGGGGGGAGAGATAGAAACACCTTTATGGGGGAGAGAGATAGAAACACCTTTATGGGGGGGAGAGAGATAGAAACACCTTTATGGGGGGAGAGATAGAAACGCCTTTATGGGGGAGAGAAATAGAAACACCTTTATGGGGGAGAGAGATAGAAACACCTTTATGGGGGAGAGATAGAAACGCCTTTATGGGGGAGAGAGATAGAAACACCTTTATGGGGGAGGGATAGAAACACCTTTATGGGGGGAGAGAAATAGAAACGCCTTTATGGGGGAGAGATAGAAACTCCTTTATGGGGGAGGGATAGAAACACTATGGGGAGGGATAGAAACACCTTTATGGGGGGAGAAATAGAAACGCCTTTATGGGGGAGAGATAGAAACTCCTTTATGGGGGGAGAGAGATAGAAACACCTTTATGGGGGAGAGATAGAAACGCCTTTATGGGGGAGAGAGATAGAAACGCCTTTATGGGGGAGAGAAATAGAAACACCTTTATGGGGGGAGAGAGATAGAAACGCCTTTATGGGGGGAGAGATAGAAACGCCTTTATGGGGGAGAGATAGAAACGCCTTTATGGGGGAGAGAGATAGAAACACCTTTATGGGGGGAGAGAGATAGAAACACCTTTATGGGGGAGAGAGATAGAAACACCTTTATGGGGGAGAGAGATAGAAACGCCTTTATGGGGGAGAGATAGAAACGCCTTTATGGGGGGGAGAGATAGAAACGCCTTTATGGGGGAGAGAGATAAACACCTTTATGGGGGGGAGAGATAGAAACACCTTTATGGGGGGGAGAGATAGAAACGCCTTTATGGGGGGAGAGAGATAGAAACACCTTTATTGGGGAGAGAGATAGAAACACCTTTATGGGGGGAGAGAGATAGAAACACCTTTATGGGGGGAGAGAGATAGAAACACCTTTATGGGGGGAGAGAGATAGAAACGCCTTTATCAGAGGGAGAGTGACAGAAACGCCTTTATGGGGGAGAGAGATAGAAACGCCTCATAGTCCGACCAAACCCGTATGCGGTAGCGTAACTACAGCCTCAAGCTCATTAGCATAACGCAACGTTAGCGATTTCTAAAAATCGCAAATGAAATGAAATAAATATGCCTGTTCTCAAGCTTATCATTTTCTTAACAATCCTGTCGTCTCAGATTTTCAAAATATGCTTTAGAACCAGAGAAAATCACTAATTTGTGTAAGAGTGGTGATAGCTAGCTTAGCATTAGCGTTAGCATTTAGCACGCAACATATTCACAAAAACCAGCCAAGGAATCAAATAAAATAATTTACCTTTGAAGAACTTCAGATGTTTCAATGAGGAGACTCTCAGTTACATAGCAGATGTCCAGTTTTTCCTGAAAGATTCTTGTGTAGGACACATCGTTCCCTTTTGTTACTATGCATTTGGCTACCGAAACTAACAGAAAATTCAGTCACCTACATGTCGAACTTTTTTCCGAATTAACTCCATAATATCGACTGAAACATGGAAAACGTTGTTTGAATCAATCCTGAAGGTGGTTTGTCATATTTCTCTCCATTGAAAGCACCGTCCTTGTAGCCTGGTTTGTTCTGAGATTTGAATGGAAAAATACCGGGACCTGACTTTTGCGCACCAATTGCCACGCAGACACCAAGCGGGACACCTGGTAAATGTAGTCCCTTATGGTCAATCTTCCAATGATATGCCTACAAATACGTCACAATGCTGCAGAGACATTGGGGAAACAAGATAAAGTGTCCGTTCATTCCTGTCGCATTCACAGCCATATAAGGCGATCATGGAAAACGTAGCCTCAGAAATCCTGTGCATTTCCTGGTCGGTCATACATCTTGGTTTTGCCCGAAGCATTTGTTCTAAGGGACTCACAGTGAAAATCTTTGCATTTCTGGAAACGTAAGACTGTCTTCTTTCCAAAACTATCAATTCCAAGCATATTCGAGCATCTTTTCGTGACAAAATATTCCGCTTAAAACGGGCACGTCTTTTTATCCAAAAATGAAATACTGCCCCTAGAGTCTTAAGAGGTTATGGGGGAGGGATAGAAACACCTTTATGGGGGGGGAGAAATAGAAACGCCTTTATGGGGGAGAGATAGAAACTCCTTTATGGGGGAGAGAGATAGAAACACCTTTATGGGGGAGAGATAGAAACGCCTTTATGGGGGAGAGAAATAGAAACACCTTTATGGGGGAGAGAAATAGAAACACCTTTATGGGGGAGAGAAATAGAAACACCTTTATGGGGGAGAGAGATAGAAACACCTTTATGGGGGGAGAGAGATAGAAACACCTTTATGGGGGAGAGAGATAGAAACACCTTTATGGGGGAGAGAGATAGAAACGCCTTTATGGGGGAGAGAGATAGAAACACCTTTATGGGGGGAGAGAGATAGAAACACCTTTATGGGGGGAGAGAGATAGAAACGCCTTTATGGGGGGAGAGATAGAAACGCCTTTATGGGGGAGAGAGATAGAAACGCCTTTATGGGGGAGAGAGATAGAAACACCTTTATGGGGGGGAGAGATAGAAACGCCTTTATGGGGGGGAGAGATAGAAACGCCTTTATGGGGGAGAGAGATAGAAACACCTTTATGGGGGAGAGAGATAGAAACGCCTTTATTGGGGAGAGAGATAGAAACGCCTTTATGGGGAGAGAGATAGAAACGCCTTTATGGGGGAGAGAGATAGAAACGCCTTTATGGGGAGAGAGATAGAAACGCCTTTATGGGGAGAGAGATAGAAACGCCTTTATGGGGGAGAGAGATAGAAACGCCTTTATTGGGGAGAGAGATAGAAACGCCTTTATTGGGGAGAGAGTGACAGAAACGCCTTTATTGGGGAGAGAGTGACAGAAACGCCTTTATCAGGGGAAGAGAAATAGAAACACCTTTATGGGGGGGAGAGAGACAGAAACGCCTTCATGGAGGGGGAGAGACCAGAACCAGAGTGTGTTTGTGGGAGGGAGAGAAACCCTCAAGAGGGGGATGGGCAGAGATATTTTTGTGTGGAATGTAAATAAGGGCTCACTGGTAATAGGGGGAGTGTGTGTGGGGAAAAGGGAGAAAATATGTGTGTGTACTTACCGCGGACAGAGGGTGGTCTTGGGAGAGGCTCGTCTGGAGAAGCCTGGAGCTGCAATGCTGTTTCCATCTCCTACCTCCTGATCTACACACACAGTAAATAACACACTTACCACACTGTGATTGTGTGTCTCTCTCTTACACACACTTTCTCTCGCTATCTCGCTCTTCTCCCTCCAGGCCAGACGTCTCTTTTAATTTTCCTCTACGAGAGTAATAAATCACACATGCACACACAAACACATGTGCAAAGACACACCAGCATGCACTCGCCTCCACTTAAGACACCCTTTCCCTCTTTTATTTTCCTTTATTTTTAACCCTTTCCATTCTTCCACCAGCAGCCTGTCATTCAAAAGAACACACACACCCCCACGGTCAGTCACAATATAGTTAACCCCTAGAGGTCAGGGAGGACCAATGGCTGCAGGCAGTACTGAAACACCAGGAAACACTTTATTCCCCCATTTTCTCCTGACCCTCCCCCTTTATTTATCCCACTCCTCCCCCACTGTTCTCCCACTACCCCCATATGTACACCACCTTCACCACCCACTCCCGGTCACTAAGCGCTGTATGTGTGTATGCATGTGAGTGTGTGACGTAACCTGAGCAGTGGGTCAGTTGGTGTTGTGACCTCTGAACCCTCTGTAGACCGTGGTCTATTCATGGTCAAACACACACGAGCGCACACACACACACACACGCACGCACGCACACGCCAACCTGCGGGGGAAGCTTGAGACTGTGCGATGAGGGCAGCCATGGCAGAGTTAGGGTTGAGTCGGTTTCCAAACATGTGGGAGGGAGCCATGTTGAACACTGGACCTGGTAACCCACTCACCTGCAGGGACAAAAGAGTCTCAGTTACAATACATGGAGGATGACTGGATGGAGTTGGTAACATAAGTGAAGACTGTGGTGGAAAATGACATCATTAGTCATGCTATCCCGTGTTTTACCACTTAAAGAATAGTCTCGTTATATGCTAGTGTTTTTCTAACCTTTCTAAACTTGTCTTGGTGTGACTTAGTCATAACACTGGGTAAGTCGCTCTGGATAAGAGCGTCTGCTAAATGACTTAAATGTAATGTAAATGTAATGCGTATAGGTAAGAGACGTTTGGGTGCAACCGCAGCATGTGACATCCTATGGGTTTACTATTTACAGGAAGTCACATGCATGGAAACTTGCAGAAAGGAGTACAATATAGTGTTTGTTGTTGTGAATGCAGTTAGATGGCTGAGCCCTCGGGCTATCAACCTCATGCTATCTTAAATCTGCACAGACAACTAATTACCTTTTTCACATGATTTGCTGACTGCTACATATACAAGAAAGAAGTATTTTTCTATAAAAGCAGAGACCCGACTGTTAAGCTTTCAACTCAAACATTATTGATGGTGATGGTTGATTGATTCATTTTTTCAAATCTTATAAAATTGTTGTTTGAAAGAATCTGCAGTCTCTTTTCCTACAGAATTGCTACCACAATTTGGTGACGAGGATGGGATGGCTAACGCTGCTTGCTGATTGCGCCGGAGGAGACCGAGGTTAACTGCGAGCAAGGGAGCCCACATGCCGACTAAAACGGAGCAGGAAAGGACCCGCCTCGGACCGGCAGGGAGCGTCATTGAGTGGATACGCCATTCTGAACAGACAAAATAAAGGGTGAGACTGAATTTCTTTTGAACATCATAGAAAATCCTGTTCTGTGACAGGTTGTGCACATTGTCTTTGTTGTAGCAAAGACAATGCAGAAAGCCTGGTTAGCCAATGGGCGGGAGCACTGTTTGGTCGGCCCAATTGAGGTAGTATGTACATGAATGTATAGTTAAAGTGACTATGCATATGATAAACAGAGAGTAGCAGCAGCGTAAAAAGAGGGGTTGGGGGGGCGGGGCACACAATTCAAATAGTCCGGGTAGCCATTTGATGACCTGTTCAGGAGTCTTATGGATTAGGGGTAAAAACTGTTGAGAAGCCTTTTGGTCCTAGACTTGACACTCTGGTACCGCTTGCCATGCGGTAGTAGAGAGAACAGTCTATGACTGGGGTCTTTGACAATTTTTAGGGCCTTCCTCTGACACCGCCTGGTATAGAGGTCCTGGATGGCAGGCAGCTTAGCCCCAGTGATGTACTGGGCCGTACACACTACCCTCTGTAGTGACTTGCGGTCAGAGGCCGAGCAATTGCCGTACCAGGCAGTGATGCAACCAATGTTGCAGCTGTAGAACCTTTTGAGGATCTCAGGACCCATGCCAAAACTTTTTAGTTTCTGAGGGGGAATAGGCTTTGTCGTGCCCTCTTCACGACTGTCTTGGTGTGTATGGACCATTCTAGTTAGTTGTTGTGGACACTGAGGAACTTGAAGCTCTCAATCTGCTCCACTACAGCCCCGTCAATGAGAATGGGGGCGTGCTCTGTCCTCCTTTTGCTGTCCACAATCATCTCCTTAGTCTTGGTTATGTTGAGGGATAGGTTGTTATTCTGGCACCACCCGGCCAGGTCTCTGACCTCCTCCTCCCTATAGGCTATCTCGTCGTTGTTGGTGATCAGGCCTACCACTGTTGTGTCGTCTGCAAACTTAATGATGGTGTTGGAGTCGTGCCTGGCCATGCAGTCGTGGGTGAACAGGGAGTACAGGAGGGGACTGAGCACGCACCGCTGGGGAGCTCCAGTGTTGAGGATCAGCGTGGCAGAAGTGTTTCTACCTACCCTCACCACCTGGGGCCGGCCCATCAGGAAGTCCAGGATCCAGTTGCAGAGGGAGGTGTTTAGTCCCAGGATCCTTAGCTCAGTGATGAGCTTTAAGGGTACTATGGTGTTGAACGCTGAGCTGTAGCCAATGAATAGCATTCTCACATAAGTGTTCCTTTTGTCCAGGTGGGAAAGGGCAGTGTGGAGTGCAATAGAGATTGCATCATCTGTGGATCTGTTTGGGCGGAAGAAAATTGGAGTGGGTCTAGAGTTTCTGGGATAATGGTCTTGATGTGAGAAATTACCAACCTTTCAAAGCACTTCATGGCTACGGACGTGAGTGCTACGGGTCTGTAGTCATTTAGGCAGGTTGCCTTTGTGTTCTTGGGCACAGCGACTATGGTGGTCTGCTTGAAACATGATGGTATTACATAGTCAATCAGGAACATGTTGAAAATGTCAGTGAAGACACCTGCCAGTTGGTCAGCACATGCCCGGAGCACACGTCCTGGTAATCCGTTTGGCCCCGCAGCCTTGTGTATGTTGACCTGTTTAAAGGTCTTACGTCGGCTACGGAGAGCGCGATTACACAGTTGTCCGGAACAGCTGATGCTCTCATGCATGCCCCAGTGTTGCTTGCCTCGAAGCGAGCATAGAAGTGATTTAGCTCGTCTGGTTCAAATATATTTAGATGGAGAAGAAACTACTCTTTTCAAATTACAATGAAGGAAGACGTTCCTAACCAAATACGGTTTGTTTTGTGTATGTTTTTGTTTCCTGAGTGTGTGTATTGAGAGATTAATATTATGGATGGATGATTTTAAGAACATGGGAAAAGCCATTGGAACACAGGAGTGTTGGTTGCTGATAATGGGCCTGTACACCAATGCAGATATTCCATTAAAAATCATCCCTCTCCAGCTACAACAGTCATTTACAACATTAACAATGTCTACACTGTATTTAATTAATGGACAAAAAAATTGGGAAATTTCTAAGGGACCCCAAACTTTGGAACGGAAGTGTATATTAGTATGGTTTATTAGCGTAGTGTGTTGGTCCATTGGTCATTTGAAAATTGAGTGTAGAGGGGCACCACTGGCTAAATTTACGACGGGAAAAGTATTATATTTATTGGTGACACGGGCAGAATCAAAAGCGATACGCCAACTACCCATGTCTTTGAACATGGGACCAGTAACAATGCCCGGATAATTTTACATTCCGATGGATCTAATTTTGGGATAATTGAATAGTTGGGTAATTCTTGTGAGAATTAAAACAATCGCTAAAAGGGTGTAAATTTAAGGGGGTCTGTGTTGATACAGTATGTAGTGATTTCTTATTTGCGTAAAAAGGGACGAGGAAACTCATGCCAGACATCACCACAATAGTAAACTATTTGGTAGAGCACGGTCACAAGGCATCATATTGGAAAGTACAACCAGTGAAACAAGAGATAACATATATTTGGGGGTTTTGATTTCGGAAATCACGAAGCACATTACACCTGATCGAGTAGGAACAATGTATTTTTTTTTTGGCACAAACATACACTCCTCGCAGACTCAGGAAAACCCTAGAGGTTTTAATCTTGTGAGACACTATTCTGTCTTCCTCTAAAATAGATTTATAGAATTGAGAAAAGGGAGGAGGGGTCACGAGTAGGGTTACACATTTTGGGGAATATTCAGAGGTGGAAACTTTCCATGGGAATTAACAGGAATATATGGGAATTAATATTAATTAAATGCAGATCTTTTTTTGCATTGGATATATTTACAATAGCATATGGAGACAGAAACATAAACCTTTTACCTTATCATAAGTAGACATAAACGCAAATGATTAAATCCTTCCAATAGAATTTAAAAAAAATTAGTTACGAATTTAACTTTAATTAAATTAGTTAGGATTTGAACTTTAATTAAATTAGTTAACCTCACTAGGGTATGTGGGACGCTAGCGTCCCACCTGGCCAACATCCAGTGAGATTGCAGAGCGCCAAATTCAAATACAGAAATACTCATTATAAAAATTCAGAAAACATACAAGTATTTTACATAGGTTTAAATATGAACTTCTTGTGTATCTAACCATGGTGTCAGATTTCAAAAATGCTTTACGGCAAAAGCATACCTTAAGACTATTTGAGAACATCGCCCAGCAGACAAATCATTACAAACAGTAACCAGCCAAGTAGGAGAGTTACACAAGTCAGAAATCAGTAATCCACAGACTCAAACGCAGTCACAACAGGCAGACAAAAAAATCTCAATTGTATCCGTGAAGTTCATAGAAACATGTCAAACGATGTTTATAATCAATCCTCAGGTTGTTATTAGCCTAAATAATCAATAATATTTCACCCGGACAATAACGTTGTCAATATGAAAGGTAAACAAGAAAGGCACTCTCTCGGGCACGCGCATGAAAAAGCTCTGTGACACGGCAGGGTCCACTCATTCAGACTGCTCTTACTCCCTCATTTTTCAGAATACAAGCCTGAAATAATTTCTAAAGACTGTTGGCATCTAGTGGAAGGCATAGGAACTGCAATTTGAGTCCTAAGTCAATGGATACTGTAATGGCATTGAATAGAAAACTTTAAAAAAAAAAAAAAAATCCTACTTCCTGAATGGATATGTCTCAGGTTTTCGCCTGCCAAATCAGTTCTGTTATACTCACAGACATTATTTTAACAGTTTTGAAAACTTTAGAGTGTTTTCTATGAAAATCTACCAATTATATGCATATCATATCTTCTGGGCCCGAGTAGCAGGCAGTTTAATTCTGGCACGCTTTTCATCCAAAATTCCGAATGCTGCCCCCTATCCTAGAGAAGTTAACTCTTCACATGGGATGATTTTCACTGAACAACAAAAGAAAGGGAATATTGAATGATCCCCAATGATCCATTGCATCTCCCAAAAACGTTTTCAACATGCATCTGAAAAATGATAGTCTAGAAACTAAAGCTTGGTTGTCTTCCTCTCAGGCTTCCATGTCTTCTCCCTGGACCTCCTCAATGTCCACCTCTTGAACATCAGACTATGAAGCCTCATCTTCACTGTCACGTTCCAACCTTGTTGAGGACAGCTCGTTGTCAGGCTCAAAAAGCCTCAAATTTGCCCGGATGGCCACCAATTTTTCAACCGTTGTATTGGTCAGCCTGTTGAGTGCTTTGGTGTGTGTGTTCCCAAACAAGGACCAGTTGCGCTCTGAGGCGGCCGACGGTGGGATTTGGAGGATGATGGAGGCAACAGGGGAAAGAGCCTCAGATCCACAAAGTCCCTTCCAACAGGTGGCTGATGAGATATATTGGCATGACTGCCATATAGCATCTCCTTCTCAAAGCCTTGCTTGGAAGTGTACTTCGCCAGACTGCCAAGAACCTTGCCCTCATCCAGGTCAAGGTGGCGAGACACAGTAGTGATGACTCCATAGGCCTTGTTGATCTCTGCACGAGACAGGATGCTCTTGCCAGCATACTTGGGGTCCAGCATGTACACTGCAGCGTGTATGGGCTTCAGGCAGAAGTCTTCACGCTTTTTGATGTATTTCGGAACTGCAGTTTCCTCTGCTTGGAGCAACAGTGAAGTGGGCAGGGCAGTATGGATTTCTTCTCTTACATCTGCAAGCAGAGTCTGAAAATCAGACAGGATGGCATTGTCTCAATTCGTGAAATGGCTACTGCTATAGGTTTCAGGAGTTTCCGGCTGCTTACCACTCTCTCCCAAAATACATCATCCAGAAGGATGCTCTTGATGGGGCTGTCCATATCAGCAGACTGTGATATGGTAATTTCTTGGAGAGACTCCTTCCCCTCCAGGAAACATGACGTCAACATCACCCCAACAGGTGTTGCTGGGCAGCTTCAATGTGGTGCTCTTATTCTCACTTTGCTTGGTGAGGTAGATTGCTGCTATAACTTGATGACCCTTCACATACCTAACCATTTCCTTGGCTCTCTTGTAGAGTGTATCCATTGTTTTCAGTGCCATGATATCCTTGAGGACCAGATTCAATGCATGAGCAGCACAGCCAATGTGATGTGAGGGTAGGACTCCTCCACTTTAGACCAAGCAGCCTTCATGTTCGCAGCATTGTCTGTCACCAGTGCAAATAACTTATGTGGTCCAAGGTCATTGATGACTGCTTTCAGCTCATCTGCTGGCCGGTGTGTCTGTTGTTCCTTGTGTCTGTGCTCTTGTAGAATACTGGTTGAGGGATGGAGATGATGTAGATCATCATTCCTTGCCACAAATAGTTGACCACCCATCAGAGATGATTGCAATACAGTCTGCTTTCTCTATGATTTTCTTGACCTTCACTTGAACTCTGTTGAACTCTGCATCCAGCAAATGAGTAGATAAAGCATGTCTGGCTGGAGGGGTGTATGCTGGGCGAAAAACATTCAGAAATCTCTTCCAATACACATTGCCTGTGAGCATCAGAGGTGAACCAGTTGCAAACACAGCTCGAGCAAGACATTCATCAGCATTTCTCGGGACTACGTTCCTCCATTGAGTCAAAACATTTCTGATTCCAGGAGGACCATGAGCTGTTGCTATCGACAAGGTGTCGGATTCATAATTTTCACCTCGAATAGAAGTAGACGGACTTTTGACAGAGGTTTCTTGTTGTGGGCGCTGAGGGAACTTTATGCACTTGGCCAGATGATTCTGCATCTTTGTTGCATTCTTCACATATGCTTTGGCACAGTATTTGCAAATGTACACAGCTTTTCTCTGTACAGCTGTAGTGAAATGTTTCCACACATCGGATAGTGCCCGTTGCATTTTACTGGAAAGATGAGAAAAAAATGAATAAAAAACAACAAATACAATTCCATGTACAGATAAATACACTGCTCCAAAAAATAAAGGGAACAAACAACACAATGTAACTCTAAGTCAATCACACTTCTGTGAAATCAAACGGTCAAAAAAAATGGGTCAGTCATGGTATGGGGTGGCATTTCTTTGGGGGGCCGCATAGCCCTCCATGTGCTCGCCAGAGGTAGCCTGACTGCCATTAGGTACCGAGATGAGATCCTCAGACCCCTTGTGAGACCATATGCTGGTGCGGTTGGCCCTGGGTTCCTCCTAATGCAAGACAATGCTAGACCTCATGTGGCTGGAGTGTGTCAGCAGTTCCTGCAAGAGGAAGGCATTGATGCTATGGACTGGCCCGCCCGTTCCCCAGACCTGAATCCAATTGAGCACATCTGGGACATCATGTCTCGCTCCATCCACCAACGCCATGTTGCACCACAGACTGTCCACGAGTTGGCGGATGCTTTAGTCCAGGTCTGGGAGCTCCCTCAGGAGACCATCCGCCACCTCATCAGGAGCATGCCCAGGCGTTGTAGGGAGGTCATACAGGCACGTGGAGGCCACACACACTACTGAGCGTCATTTTGACTTGTTTTAAGGACATTACATCAAAGTTGGATCAGCCTGTAGTGTGGTTTTCCACTTTAATTTTGAATGTGACTCCAAATCCAGACCTCCATGGGTTGATAAATTTGATATCCATTGATAATTTTTGTGTGATTTTGTTGTCAGCACATTCAACTATGTAAAGAAAAAAGTATTTAATAAGAATAATTCATTCATTCAGATCTAGGATGTGTTATTTTAGTGTTCCCTTTATTTTTTTGAGCAGTGTAGTTAAGCAGTTAGATAAATGTTTTATCTTACAAAGGAGTTATTTAAACATGAAACATGTATTCAAACAGGTGAATTAACTCTCAGTTAGCAGGCTCAAGCAAGCTAAAAACTCACATGGTAGAAAAAACTAACACGCATAAATTGTTAACAAGTTAGAAATTATTTAAACACACTTTGCTGTAGGCTACTATTTACTAGTTAACAAAAAAATAATGTATGTCATATAAAATATATTCACCCCATCCAGTAATGTAATCAAAACTTACCAGAAAGCATGTAGTCCTTGGCTCAGACAGTGTAGTAGTTTGGGCTCAATAGCATCTCATTAGTGTGCAAGATCTTGACAATCAGCTGACCATGTGATGGAAGAGTGCACTGCACTTGTAATGGAAGAATGCACTGTGCATGCAGAGGGTTGCAATTCCATTGAATTGGGGATAGTTTAACCAAAACATCCCACAAGACCTGGCATTGCCTTGTGTATCCCATAAAAAAGTTCACTGTTATAAGCTAAATTTCTCTATGAATTTAAGCAAAATCCCCAAAATTCCTGGGCTTAACTCACATGGAAAATTTCTGACACTTTGCAACCCTAGTCACGAGTAATTAAAGTGGCCTCCCTGTGAACAGAAGTTATCATGTTTGATTTGACTGTAATTTCAAACCTTTTGTTCACCTGGTAAAGTAAACGTTAGACAGAAAGATAGAGGTAGAGTATGATGGTGATTGAGAGGGCTTCTGAGTTAAAGGAAACAGAGATGTGGAGACTAGTGAAGGTAACAGAGGGAATGGGAAGTTAATTGGAAAGTAAGAATTTGAATTGTTTGGACTGATTAAGATTGACCAAAGTGAAAGGCCAGCATCCTGGGGTTGCCTCTTCACTGTTGACGTTGAGACTGGTGTTTTGCGGGTACGATTTAATGAAGATGCCAGTTGAGGACTTGTGAGGCGTCTTGGCATTCTCTCAACCAGCTTCATGAGGTAGACACCTGGAATCCATTTCAATTAACAGGTGAGACATTTCTTTCCTTCTTAAGGCGTTTGAGCCAATCAGTTGTGTTGTGACATGGTAGGCTTGGTTTGTAGAAGATAGCGCTATTGGTAAAAGACCAAGTCCATATTATGGCAAGAACAGCTCAAATAAGCAAAGTGAAATGGCAGTCCATCATTATATTAAGAAATTAAGGTCAGTGAATCGAGAAAATGTCAGGAACTTTGAACGTTTCTTCAAGTGCAGTCGCAAAAACTATTAAGCTCTATGATGAAACTGGCTCTCATGAGGACTGCCATAGAGTTATGACCTAGAGTTACCTCTGCTGCAGAGGACAAGTTCATTTGAGTTACCAGCCTCAGAAATTGCATCCCAAATAAATTCTTCACAGAGTTCAAGAAACAGACATCTCAAGAGCAACTGTTCAGAGGAGACTGCAGGAATCAGGCCTTCATGGTCGAAAGAAACAACTACTAAAGGACACCAATAATAAGAAGAGACTTATTTGGGCCAAGAAACATAAGCAATGGAGATTAGATCCGTGGAAATCTGTCCTTTGGTCTGATGAGTCCAAATTTCAGATTTTTGGTTCCAACTGCCGTGTCTTTGTGAGATGCAGAATAGGTAGACGGATGATCTCCACGTGTGTGCTTCCCACCGTGAAGCATGGAGGAGGTGTGAAGGACAATGACCCAAAACACACCTGCAGGCTGTGTAAGGGCTATTTGACCAAGAAGGAGAGTGATGAGTACTGTATCAGATGGCCTGGCCTTCACAATCACCCGACCTGAACCCAATTGAGATGGGTTGGGATGAGTTAGCTCGCAGACCGAAGGAAAAGCAGCCAACAAGTGCTTAGTATATGTGGGAACTCCTTCAAGACTGTTGGAAAAGCATTCCTCATGAAGCTGGTTGAGAGAATGTCAAGAGTGTGCAAACTTGTCATCGAGGCAAAAGGTGACTACTTTGAAGAATCTCAAATATAAAATATATTTTGATTGTTTAACACTTTTCTGGTTACTACATGATTCCATGTGTTATTTCATAGTTTTGATGTCTTCACTATTATTCTACAATGTAGAAAATTGCACAAATAAAGAAAAACCCTTGAATGAGTAGGTGTCCCCAACTTTTGACTTGTACTCTATATATGTTTTGCTATTCAAACAGTTATCACTGCCATTTAGCTGCCCAATAACCATCATCCAAAATGCCAAGATCATCACAGCCCTGAGAACTCCTCTCTCATCCTTTTCTAAACCTATTTGAACTTAATATAACTAGTAGGTCTCTGACATTAATGTTGATCTGACTCTGTTCAGCACGGGCCTAGTCTGTGTCTGTGGTGTGTGTATGTACTCACATGGGGGGAGACCGTGTTGATCATGGGGGCTGTGGCAGTGAAGGGACTAGGAGGAGCTAGGGAGGCCATCGGCTGTTGCAACTCAGAGTTAGCTCCACTCATTGGAGCAGGTCCCACCCCTGACGACACATCACAACTGGAGAACGCACCTACAAGGAGAGACATCACCGTCATCAACATAACTTTTATTATCACCATCATTCTGTTTCATAATCATGAAAATAAACTAATCTTCATTGTCTCGTGTTTATATGAGTTGCGTGCAGTACAGTAGTGAGTGTGTGCATGGTACCATGAACGAGTGGGCTGGACCAAATCAACAACAAACACATTCTCACACATGCACCCTGTACACCAGGGATAGGCAACTAGATTAAGCTGCAGGCTGGTTTTTGTCAGAGTAGATAGTTAGGAGGCCGGAACAAAATTGTAATAATTTGTACACTGCAAATTTATCACAACTTAGGTGAAAAAAAAGTGACTGCCTTTGAAAATAACTAATTTCATACCTAAAGTAGATTGAGACAATCATATGTCTCTTTTTATGCGTGTGAATACATGGGAACAGATTTCCTAAATGAAAAATAGTTTTTAGTTTTCAGCTAAAGACAATGGGCTGAATTTGGCCCACAGCCGCCTGTTGCCGACCCCGGATGTAGACAAACACACAACTACATATTAAAAACACACAGTGGATGGAGACCTGTCCTGCCACTGACCCAGAATAACAAGCAGAAATCTGATGACTCACACATTGTTCTATCACACACATACACACAGCTTTTCATACTGGGGGAAAGGGGGGTGGGAACTCCATTCATATTCATGTACTTCCCCCATCACATGCCCTCTATCTGTTAAGTTGTTGCTGCTGCTGTTTTATTGATTTCACACACACGCACGCACACACACACACGCGCACACACACACACTTAACCGGTATAAACTCTGCCCCTGCCCCTTAGTGACCCCTAGGGAGAGGGGGAGTAGGAGTGAGAGGCCCCCTCACCCCACAAAAGGCTGAATGGCTGTGGGCAGCACATATTCACTAGAGGAACAAGAGTGCTTTGTGCATGAGAGTGCAAGATGGAGAACGAAGGAAAACGAGAGATCATGTACTGCAGAAACAAACACAATAGAACACATCTCCTAACCTACACAATATTGTTGGAAAGACAATCCCACAATTACCAGATATTAATGTTAAAATCAGACTAAACTGACTAAATTACACTACTTAATCTGATGCCATCATAAATTATATACAAATCTAACATTAGTAATAAGCTAGTCTTGTAATTAAAAATTAAAAATTGGGTAGAGATTGCTACCCTTACCCTTTTGCTACACCTAGCCTACATATATCCATATCCCAAAGCTAGCCTCCATTTACCACTGGGCCAATACATCAAAGGTGGAGTTACATTTATCATGTCAACACAGGAATACATGTAGTGAATATGCTTTTATGGACCCTAGTTAATTATCAACAACACAGAATAAAGGATGGATGGGTGTGTGTTCACGTTTGACTATACTTGTGAGTATACACAAGTAGGCTCCATAACAGCTTCTACCCCCAAGCCATAAGACTGCTGAACAATTAATCAAAATGGCCACCGGACTATCTACATTGACCCCCACATTTAATTTGTACACTGCTGCTAATCTCTGTTTATTATCTATGCATAGTCACTTTACCCCTACCTACATGTACAAATGACCTCGACTAACCTGTACCCCTGCACATTGACATACACAGGTTCCCCCTGTATATAGCCTCGTTATTGTTATTTTACTGTGTTACTTTGGATTATTTTTTACTTTGGTCTACATGGTAAATATTTTCTTAAATCTTCTTGAACTGAACTGTTGGTTAAGGGCTTGTAAGTAAGCATTTCACAGTAAGGTCTACACGTTGTATTCGGGCGCATGTGACAAAGTTTGATTTGAGTACCAGAATTCCTCACGAGAATAGTAACAACTATTTTGCTGGTCCTCACTTGTTAAAAAATAATTGTAGGCTTAGGGGCTAGGTTTAGGAGTTAGGGTTAAGGAGAACAGTCCTCACAAGTATAGTAAGACATAGCTCTGTGTGAGTGTGGACCAGCCCTATTAGCTCAGCTGCATTGGCGTAGGACTGTCCAATCGGGAATCAATCAAAGTGATCAATAAGGACTTACCAACATCACCTTTCTTCACCCCCTCCATATATCCCCCCTGGAAACCCCTCAACCCTTAGTAACCCTCTCAAGCCAGGGACCCACCACGTCTCAGCCTCCAATAACATATGTGTGTGTGTGTGTCAGGGTTAGCGTTAGGAAAATACAGCGCCGGACAACGTGAGAAATTTACCGGACCCATATGCATTGGGTACATAATCCATTAGGACTTCCACCCACGGTGATCAGAATGACAGAAATCACATGTAGATTATGAAAATGCATCTTAACTTCTTGGTGACAGGGGGGCAGTATTGAGTAGCTTGGATGAATAAGGTGCCCAGAGTAAACTGCCTGCTACTCTGTCCCAGCTGCTAATATATGCATATTATTAGTATTATTGGATAGAAAACACTCAGAAGTTTCTAAAACTGTTTGAATGATGTGTGTGAGTATAACAGAACTCATATGGCAGGCGAAATCCTGAGACAAATCCAACCAGGAAGTGGGAAATCTGAGGTTTGTAGTTTAATTTAAGTGATTTCCTATCCAATATGCTGTGTCTATGGGGCCAGATTGCACTTCCCAGGGCTTCCAGCAGATGTCAACAGTCTTTAGAAAGTTGTTTGAGGCTTCTATTGTGGAAGGTTGTCGAATAAAACCTGTTTCAACAAGTGGACTATGCTGAGGCCAATCAGCTGTTTACTGCGGGGGTCACGCGGGCACGCCATTCATTCTTTTTCCTCTCTAATGAATATGTTATTGTCCGGTTGGAATATTATTGAAGATTTATTATAAAAAAGACCCTAAGGATTGATTGTAAACATCATTTGACATGTTTCTACAAACTGTAATGGAACTCTTTTGACTTTCCTCTGGATTTTGCGCTCTCGCATTGTGCCTTTGGAATAGTGAACTAAACGAGCGAACAAAACGGAGGTATTTGGACATAGATATGGACGTAATCGTACAAAACAAACATTTATTGTGGAAGTGGGAGTCCTGGGAGTGCATTCCAACGAAGATCAGCAAAGGTAAGTGAAGATTCATAATTCTATTTATGACTTTTGTTGACTCCAGAATTTGGCGGGTAACTGTATGGCTTGCTTTTGTGGCTGAACGCTGTTCTCAGATGATTGAATATTGTGCTTTTTCCATAAAGCTTTTTTGAAATCTGACACAGCGGTTGCATTAAGAACAAGTTTATCTTTAATTATATGTAAAACATGTATCTTTCATCAAAGTTTATGATGAGTATTTATGTTATTTGATGTGGCTCTCTGCAATTTCTCCGGATGTTTTGGAGGCATTTCTGAACATGGCACCAATGTAAACTGAGGTTTTTGGATATAAATATGAACTTGATCGAACAAAACATACATGTATTGTGTAACATTGAGTCCTGAGAGTGTCATCTGATGAAGATCATCAAAGGTTAGTGATTAATTTAATCTATATTTCTGCTTTTTGTGACCTCTCTTTGGTTGGAAAATGGCTGAATTTTTTCTGTGACTAGTTGCTGACCTAACATAATGATATGTCCTGCTTTCGCCGAAAAGCCTTTTTGAAATCGGACACTGGTTGGATTAACGAGAAGTGTATATTTAAAATGGTGTAAAATACTTGTATGGTTGAGGAATTTTAATTATGAGATTTCTCTTGTTTTGGATTGGGCGTCCTGTAATTTCACTGGCTGTTGGCGAGGTGGGACGCTAGCGTCCCGAACGATCCCAGAGAGGTTAACAGAACATGCAACTAATGTAATGAAGCAGCCAATAAAACATCATTTTGAAACATTTGCCAAAATGCAATGTGGGAAAACTCCATTCTGAATAGCGCACCTGGGAAAACTCCATTCTGAATAACGCACCTGGGAAAACTCCATTCTGAATAGCGCACCTGGGAAAACACATCATTCTAAACAGTGCACCTGATAAATGTTAATCTCTGTCATATATGGAACTTCTATGTTAGAAACTTAGAAAGAGGAGGAATCCAAAGATACAACAACTAGGACGGGTTGCTAATATGACTAGGATTCTGCCTGTGGCTTCTGGACAATAAAAGAAAGTTGATATTAGGGCATACAATTAACACCCGCCAAAATTGGGTAGATTTAGGCATTGGCGAGCAAGAATGTCTATTTCACCAGTCACTTTGGCGCATGGTCAATTTGCAGGGCTCTACAGTGCGAGCATTTCATTCGCAAATAAAGATTGTCAAAAGTCAAGCATAAGCACATTAGAGTTAGAAAAATACTGCAGTAGCTTTATTTCTGCTGTTTTGTTTCACAGCTGCTAATTGCACAAATAAATTATAATCCTATATCCCACCTCGCACAACAACACTGCCTGGCAGGGGAGCTAAGCTCACTGAGTGAAGTGCTGATAAATTCATTTGTGGAGGCGCTGTGCACAGGCATAAAAGTTGGTCTAATTTGACTTTGTCCTTGTGTTTCTTGGCTATTTACATTGTTTTGTTCACAACCTCAGTTGTTTTTCAAAATGATAGTTTGAGTCTGCTGCTTCAACTGATAGTGAAGAGATGCCCATGTCAGATCCCAAATCTCTCACATATCGCCCCGTTACCACGGTAACCTCCCACCCTTAAAGGTGCTGTTGAACATTTTGGCTCTGATATTTTGATTAAAAGACTGAGGTCACAAAAAAATGTAATGAAATTCAACAATATACCACATTACTTCTTACTAATACATGTCTTGTTATAGAAACATTACAAAGCATGGTAATCCATTTTATTTATTATTTGTTTTGTTAAAAGTAATTATGGCCCAGAAATATTTGGGCTGGTAGATTTTTTTCCATCTACCTGCCACAGTGACTGGTGGGCCAAAAAGTACATTTGAGGCCCTGGTTGATGAAAACAAATAGAACAGGAGAGAAATAGTGGTCAGGAAAGTAAATGCAAATAGGGAAGTAAATGGAAAAACATGCCAAAATTATAGAATTACTCCTGTCTATACAGAAAGAAAATACTTCAAAATACTTCACCAGAAAGCATAACAGCCAGAGCGGAATCGAGGATCATTAGTTTCTTTTAAATTATTGAGCTGCGGTTGTAAGTGAAAAGCATAAAACGTGTGAAGGTAATGTGTCTTGAGTATAATTTAAAATGTTGAGACAAGAAGGGGAAGGGTGTGTCAAAGATATAGGCGAGTCTCTCCAGAATGGATCAGCTGTCTCCCGCCAATTCTTGCCCATTCATTGTTTCATTGTGTGAATTGTTTGCCCTTTCATACATTTTTTAAATTATTTTTTTTACATCAATTACCCTTTACATGTCACCAGTAGTAAATGTAACATTAATTCCCATTATTTGGTTACATTCATTTCTGTTAATGCCTGTATTGGTGAGTCATTTACCTTTCTCATTCTCGGAGTGGAATGCTGTTTGCAGAGTTCACAACCTGCTACACTTAAGATAAACAAGTTTTGGTTTATTTCTTAATCATTTTACGAGATGTCAATTTTTTCATGCTTAATGTGAGAAATTAGCATGTGTCTGGTTTCTCTGTGCTGATCATGTTGAATGAGTGCTCGAGCCTGAGCACTGGCCTCACGGTCTATTTTAATTTTTATGATTAACCACATGACAATGATTTTGAGAAACTAAAACGTTATTGAAATGAAACTGTTCCACAACAATGCGAATATAAAAATCACAACTGCCACAAAGAACAGTACAAATGGTAGGAACAATTTTAAGCTTCCCCAACATGTAACTCACGTGCTGCCTATGAATAATTGCCTCCACGTTTCCATGGTCGGAGTTTGCCTATAGGCTACTTTGAAGCAAGGTAAGACATGCTTCATAATATGAAAAAAAACCTCAAGAAATATAAATAAGAAATAAGGACAACAGAAGAAAGTAAGAAGCTATAAAGAGGGTCAGTTCAAATACCATATTTACAATGTGCAGGGATACTGGAGTGATAAGAGGTAGATAAGTATATGGATAAGGTGAATAGGCATCAGGATGTATGATAAACAGAGTAGCAGCAGCGTAAATTAAGACTGTATGCGAGTGTCAGTGTGTGTGAGTGTGTAAAGTCCTGAGTGTGCAGAGATAAACACAAGGGTCAACTTTGATTAGCCATTTGATTAGCCGTCTGTGTAGTCATTTTGTTATCTATTTAGCAGTCTTATGGCTTGGGGATAGAAACGGTTGTGTCAGACTTGATCCACCGGTACCACATTCTGTGCGGAAGAAGAGAGAATAGTCTACAGCTTGGGTGGCTGGAGTCCTTAACAATTTTCCGGGCCTTCCTTTCACACCGCCTGATATAGAGGTCCTGGATTGCAGGGAGCTCGGCCCAGTGATGTACTTAACTGTCTGCATCACCCTCTGTAGCGCCATGTGATTGAAGGCGGTGCTGTTGCCATACCAAGCAGTGATGCAGCTAGTCGAAATGCTCTCAATGGTGCAGCTGCAGAACCTTTGAGGATTTGAGGCCCCATGCCAAATGTTTTCAACCTTCGGAGGGGGAAGAGGCGCTGTCAAGCGCTGTCTGCCAGATCATCTAGTCCTATGGTTTCAGTGAGGGCCCTCATGCACGGTATGGTGTTGTTATTGTTGAAGGGTGCATAAAATGTGTAGAGTTTGTCTGGTAGAGAGGGTCTGGGTCTTCTTTTGTAAACCGTAATGCACTGTAGCCCCTGCCACATGGGATGGGCATCGGAGCCTGCGTAAATATGACTCCACTTTATTCCAATATTGTCCTTTTGCCCATTTGATGACTCTGCAGAGGTCGTAGCCAACTTCCTGTACTTGTTCCTATTCTGAGTTGTAGCATCAGGACTGTCTGTAATGGCCCAGTGTGCGGTAGCCCTGTCCTTTACCGTAGCACCAACCTCTGTCTTAATCCAGGGCTTTTAATTGGGGAAGCAGCAAACCTTCACGGTGGGGACAACATTACCGATGCATTTCGTTATGAAGCCGGTGACGGAGGTGGTTAGCACATCGATGTTATCAGGGGAGTCTTGGAACATATTCCAATCAGAGCTAGAAAACCGACCCCTGTAGCATAATCTCTGATTCATTTCTTAATGGCACTGGTGCTTCCCGTTTGAGCTTCTGCTTGTAAACAGGAAGCAGGAGTACGGAGTCATGATCTGATTTGCAGAATGGTGGAAAAGGTAGGGCCTTGTATGCTTGCTTGAGAGGCAAAGGAGACTTGTTGATGGAAGTTTGGAAATTAGTCTAAATGATGACAAACTAAAATCAGCGTCAATATTACCACTGTCCTGTCCACTCGGTGCATGGAGAATCCATCCAGTTGGATAGCCATTGTCCAAAAGCCATGCTTCAGAAAAGCAGAGAATATTGCAGTTTAGAGAGTCCCGTTGGTAGCAAATCCGCATTCGAACGTCATCCATCTTATTATCAAGTGACCAATAGAATGGAGGGAAGAGGTGGCCGGTTTTCCCTTCGCCTTAATCCTGGCAGGATTCCCCATTTCTTGCCACAAATGCCAGCATTTCCTCTTGGATACCCCGACAATTGGGTCAGAATTACAGAAAGAGCCCAGGGCAGATGAGTCAGTCGGAATTGAGGTAACTGCTGATCTTATGTTCAAAAGTTCCTGTCGGTTATAAGAAATGATAGAAGATACATTTTGTGAATATAAAGTACAAATAAACAACAAAATAATCACCAAATAGCAAAGTTGGGTCAGAGCTTGCAGTTTAAATGACCAGTTGAGAAATAAAAAGTTATTTTTTTAAATCATGCACCAAACCGTTTTTTTAACGCGATTGCATTTAGAATGGTTGCGCAATGAATGGGTTCATAAAAGCATATGTTTTACTCTTTAGGAGAAATCCAGCTCAAAATTGTCTCTGTATGCTGTGCGTGTGATAGTTGTGTTGGAAAAATAAAATGCATGTTGACTAACGACTATACACAGGCCAATTTAATTCCACAAAATTATACACATTAACCTATAGACCGATAAGCATGATGGTGAAATGTATTAGCATCAACTGGTAATTTCAATTTTTTTCTTACGGTCATTTTGGCCGCAGCAGTTCTACTTAACGGCTTAAACATTTTTTTGCCAGCTAATGGAAAGCCTGGTGTGTGTGTGGTTGTCTCCAGTCATCAGGTCTCTCCAGGAGAGCTGTATGCAGGTTTAGAGAGGTTTAAGCAAGGGAGAATACTACTACACTGATCCGCAGCCAACATCAGATCAGACGGCTAGAGTCCTGCAAAACATGAAGACCACTTTAACCCAAGCTGCCCTCCCGATGACATTAACCAGCACTGATTAACCTCAACCCACACACCCTCTCTGTACTATCAAACATTAACTCAGCCCAAATCTAACCCCAATTTCACCTCCATCCATCAAACACTCACGTTCACACACACAATCATTGAATTAAAACAAAAGAGAGTATGCCTATAGTGAGAAGCCTTCAAGACTGTGACCACTAAGCCACATTTTGAGACCCTGTGACTTGGCTGTGCAATTTTTTAAAATATGTTGGTCGCATCGGTGCGGGCTTCACATTCATTCACCTCACTCAAAACGTCCTCATTTTTAGGAGACTAAAATCATGATTTGGTCACACAGTGAAGTACATCACCCTCATGATTCCTGTAATGAAAGAGTCTTCCTGACTGTCCCTGTCTCACTGGGGCCTGCTGCTGTGTTGAGCGCGCCACTCTCTCCTTTCCCAAGAGGAAGAAGCGTTCTGATTGTATAAAAAAAAAAATCATCTAATTGCTGGGAACACACTGCTATCCTGTTGTCACAGATGGAGAGAGGATGTTCTCAGTTTCTGTAGATCTACTTTCTATTTCTCAACTCTCAAATATGAGCTCAATAGCAACTAATCAAAACAAATTTGATTTGTTACATTATTCGTAAAAAAACAGGTGTAGACTAACAGTGAAATACTTACTAGCGGGCCGTTCCCAACAATGCAGAGTAAAAAGAGAAATAACACGAGGAACAAATACAATAAATAACGATAACATGGCTATATACACAGAGTACCAGTACCGAGTCAATGTGCAGGGGTACAAGGTAATTGAGCTAGATATGTACATATAGGTAGGGATAAAGTGACTAGGTAACGGGATAGATAATAAACAGTAACAGCAGCGTATGTAATAAGTCAAAAGAGTTAGTGCAAAAAGGGTCAAATGCAGATCGTTAAATAGTTAACCAATAGCTAACCGGACTAACTATGTAGCAGTTTTATGGCTGGGGGGTAGAAACGGCTCAAGGTCCTGTTGGTTCCAGACTTGATGCATTGGCACTGCTTGTAGTGCAGTAGCAGAGAGAACAGTCTATGACTTGGGTGGCTTTAAACTTTGACCATTTTTAGGGTCTTCCTCTGACACCGCCTGGTTTAGAGGTCCTGGATGTCAGGGAGCTCAGCCCCAGTGATGTACTGGGCCGTAGGCACAACCTTCTGTAGAGCCTTGTGGTCGGATGCCAAGCAGTTGCAATAACAAGTGGTGATGCAGACAGTCAAGATGCTCTTAGTTGTGCAGCTGTAGAACTTTTTGAGGATCTGAGGGTCCATGCCAAATCGTTTCAGCCTCCAGAGGAATTCTGGACCTCTGTCAGAGTGACCATCAGGTTCTTGGTCAAACCCCTACCAAGGCCCTTACCCGATTGCTCAGTTTGGCCATGCAGCCAGTACTAGGAAGAGTATTGGTTGTTCCAAACTTCTTCCATTTAAGAATGATGGAGACCACTGTGTTCTTGTGGACCTGCAATCCCCCAGATCTGTGCCTCAACACAATCCTGTCTCAGAGCTCTACAGACAACTTCATTCGAGCTCATGGCTTGGTTTTTGCTCTGACATGCACTGTCAACTGCGGGACCTTATATAGACAGTTGTGTGCCTTTCCAAATCATGTCCAATCAATTGAATTTACCACAGATGGACTCCAATCAAGTTGCAGAAACATCAAGGATGATTAATGGAAACAGGATGCACCTGAGCTCAATTTCAAAGAGTCTGAATACTAATCTAAATAAGGTATTTCTGTTTTTTATTTTTAGTACATTTTCAAACATTTCTAAGAACCTGTTTTCACTTTGTCATTATGGGGTATTGTGTGCAGATTGATCAGGGGAATTTAGTTTTTAAATCCATTTTAGAACAAGGCTGTAAAGTAACAAAATGTGGAAAAAGGGAAAGGGTCAGAATACTTTTCCAATTCACAGTGTATACAAAATTATGTGGACACCTCTTCAAATGAATTGATTCAACTATTTAAGCCACACACGTTGCTGACAGGTGTATAAAATAAAGCACACAGCCATGAAATCTCCATAGAAAAACATTGGCAGTAGAATGACCTTACTGAAAAGCTCAGTGACTTTCCAAGTCAGTTCGTCAAATTTCTGCCTTGCTAGAGCTGCCCTGGTCAACTAAGTGCTGTTATTGTGTTGTGGAAACGTCTTGGAGCAACAACAGCTCAGCCGCAAAGTGGTAAGCCACCAAAGCTCACAGAACAGGACCGCCAAGTGCTGAAGCGTGTAGCGGGTAAAAATCGTCTGTCCTCGGTTGCAACACTCACTACCAAGTTCCAAACTGCCTCTGGAAGCAACTTCAGCGCAAGAACTGTTCATCGGGATCTTCATGAAATGTGTTTACATGGCAGACCAGCTACACACAATCCTAAGATCACCATGCGCAATGCCAAGCGTCGGCTGAAGTGGTGTAAAGCTCACCGCTATTGGACTCTTGAACAGTGGAAACGCGTTCTCTGGAGTGATAAATCAAGCTTCACTATCTGGCAGTCCGACAGATGAATCTGGGTTTGGCAGATTCCAGGAGAAGGCTACCTGCCTGAATGCATAGTGCCAACTGTAATATTTGGTGGAGGAGAAATAATGGTCTGGGGCTGTTTTTCATGGTTCAGCCTTAGTTCCTGTGAAGGGAAATCTTTATGCTACAGCATACAATGACATTCTAGACAATTCTGTGCTTCCAACCTTGTGGCAACATATGACCTCAACCTCATCGAACACCTTTGGGATGAATTGGAACGCCTACTGCAAGCCAGGCCTAATCGCCCAACATCAGTGCCCGACTTCACTAATGCTCTTGTGGCTGAATGGAAGCAAGTCCCCGCAGCAATGTATCAACATCTAGTGGAAAGCCTTCCCAGAAGAGTGGAGGCTGTTATAGCAGCAAAAGGGGGAGCAACTCCATATGAATTACCCATGATTTTGGAATGAGATGTTCCATGAGCAGGTGTCCACATACTTTTGCTCAAGTAGTGTACTTTTGATATTACCCTAATAAAGTCTAAAACCTTTTGTGAAGGTTTGGTGTGATGTGGCTATTAGCCTATTACACTGCAGGCCTATGATATGAAGGCAGTGGGCACATGTGCTTCAAATGACTTCGACAGTTGAACTTGAGGTGAGGAAGATTGTTTTTAGGCCTACCAGAGTCCTATAACAATATAATGCTTATCTTTATAAAAAATATTCTAATTGAAAATGAATGAATTTGCCTCCTTCTGTACACCTATATCTGTATAGCAGACACAGTAGCCTAAGTATAAAGAAATGCATGTCGGTGTCGTAGCATGCCACCGGCACATCTCCAATCTCTCGCGCTCCCTCTCTGGGGCTAGGCCTAAACTTCTCTTTCTTTATATATATATTTTTTATTTTAAATATGAATATAGGAATATAAGTAAAAAACAATAAAATAGGCTATACATTTTTGCATATGCTACAAATTGAAACAAGGATGTGTTTTTGTAATTTGTTTTAAGGACACGTAAACGTGTCTCATTTGGCCAATATCCCTTGTTTATATCCCTCGTGCGTTGGTGGACACTGGACGGCCTAATGGGTTTACGCACCCAATGCATATGGATGACCAGTAAACTTCTCAAAATGTCCAATAAATTGAAATATTCCCGGTCACTAGTCTGGCGCCGAAAACTCACACAAACTCACACATTTAGCTACAGGTGAGGAAGGGAGAACATCGAGAGAGCCTATAAAACAGGAGAAGCACCAATAGATCCGGTAGAGGTCAATGAAACACAGACAGTGGATTGGCGCACATTCAACAAATCTGACAGTCTGAAATCTAACAGAGTGGATAATCATCAAATCCATCATGATTGATGTATTGTAATAGGCCCACAAAGTGGTTACTAAAGTCTGACTTGGATATAGTTGCCAATTTTCACTGCATAACATTTAGAAGTCGTTCCTTTTCAAGTTTAGAAGTGACTGCTAAACGCCAACTCCCGTTCGTATAAGCTGGTGCCATAGCTAGCATACAGAAATCAGTGGTGGTAGTCAAAGTAGTTTCTAACTGTAATGAAGTTGATTGGTGACGATGACATGAACATGTTTTGGGGTTGAAATCCATACAAGCATTATACTACGATTTTTACCATAACATACTGTGAAATACACATGTAAACAATAGCCTGAATGTGGGCTAATTTTGCTGGGGATTTACAATGTTTGGTTTGAGATCTTTACTGCATCTACAGAACAGGAGAGAGCCTACAGAACAGGAGAGAGCCTACAGAACAGGAGAGACGGAAAGAGATAACCTGTAAAGAGGAATGAAAGAGGACATGGTAGAAATATAGAGAATAAAGAAGGCGAGAGAGAGAATAAGGGGAACAAATATGGTGATTATGAGGGATAGAGAAGAGAGAAGGATGCTAAGAGACATTTCCTGCAGCAGAAGGGAACTCCAAAGCATTGACTCGGTTGCCAAGCAACAGAACACAAGATGAAACGCACTTCAGTGTGTGTGCTGGTTTGTTTCACTCACACACACACACACACACACACACACACACACACACGTAGTGTAGTCCAGCAGGGTTCATAGCACTCTAACCCTCCTCTCTAACAGAGTCTAATACAAGAGCTACTAATTGCCTGTTCAACCCTCCTTCCCTCCCCTCTCCCCCCTCCCCCTTCCATCTATCCTCTCATGTGCTTTTCTGTTCCCTCCCTCCCCTTTAACCCCACCTTCTCTCCAGCGCTGAAGCTCAATACTCTCCAGTGATTTGCTCTCATCCTTTCCATTCCTCAGCTGCTTCAGGCAGCTCTCTATTTAGCCCACAGTTATCAGTCTTCACCACAACATTACACAGCCACTGACACAAAACACTGATAGAATTAGTTATGAAAGACAGTAAGGTAAGTGTGTGTGTGTCCTACCGGTGCCAGAGGGAGTAGAGGTGACTCCGTGACACGGCAGACTGCCGTTCCTCAGTAGGGAAGGAGACTTCTGGATCCCAACGCTAACACCCAGCAGACCTCCTCTCTCTCCTACTCTCTCTCCTCCGGGCCGGCCTGGCAGAGCGCTGGTAGAGGAGGGGGACGGCGAGGCGGATGAGGTGGAGCAGAGAGAAGAGGAGGGGAGTGGTAGCGGTGCTGTGTGGTGCTCAGGTCCGTCTGTAGCCTTGCCGTCCGGGACACTGAAGCAGGGACCGTATCGGTTCCTCCAGTTTCCTCTCTTCTTCTTCACCCCTTCTTCTCCTCCTTCCCCCATACTTGGCCCAGAGGAGGAGCCAGCAGAGGAAGAGGAGGATGATGAGGGGCGTTTGTAGCCGGCTGTGGAAGCAATGTTCCCCGTCAGCTCGCTGTGAGAGTTCTCATACAGTTTACCACCAGCTACGCCACCAGGAAGTGACATCATTGATCCGAAGGTGCTGAGCGAAGCCATGCCCTCCGAGGCCGTGACCTCACTGGGCTTCACTAGGCAACGGCTGAATGAGGGCGAAGAAAAGGAGTCCCCACCACCGGAGCGTAGCAACGGATCAGAGAAGCCCAGGAAGTCAGATGTGGGAGGAGTCAAGGTGGAAGACGTCTTATTGGACAGCAGGAGAGCTGGGAGAGAGAGAGGAGAAGCTGTTTGGAGACTAAAACACACCCAAGCTAGGTTTCCAGCCAATTGGCGACAGATTTTCATGCGAATATTCTAAAATATGCATACAGAAAATATGCACATTTTCCCACCAGTGGTGTTTCCAAACAGAATCAATGCGTGATGACAGTTATTTTTCGCTTAAGTTTTCATGTCCCGAATAAACATTGAACTTTTCTATGTGTTTGCATCGCATTTTCAACTCTACCGATAATTGAAATTGCAAACTGTTGAGTTAAATAGCAAATGTGCCTACTCTGGCACGTGCGATCTAATTAACAGTTTGCAGATACAGTGCGGGTAGGCTAGTGTACATGATGACTATTTACAGGTCAAACAGCAGTCAAGCATGGATCATCGTGTTACCAGAATAAGACCCTATCAGAAAGGAGCATCACCGACACCGTGCACTTTCACCACCCTGTGAAGTTAATATTTAAAAAGAAATCTGTAGTCTAATAAACTGCATGCTTTCCAGGGTCGTCGGAGGACCACACGCCATATCGTCGCATGACTCCAAGTTTACTTCCATATGATGGTCATTATATAAATATTTGTGCATAAAGGTGTTTTCACCGTCATTTCTCACATTTATTTTACCCCCACCATGTTGAACAAATTATCTGTCTGCATTTTAAAAAATGACAGAAAATTCCTGTATCCATCACAGCTGTAGTTATTTTTTTGATAGAGTATGACTTCACTCACATAAAAACTGTGGATGGAAAGGTGGTCACACACACACACACACAATATTTATTTGCTTTCTTTCCCTCAGTCTCCTGGACTATGACACTGTTTCCCCACTAGATGCCACTTACAACACGTCAGACCTCCAAACTTGACCCCTCGAGGCTGACACGCGCTGCCACAGGGGGCCGGGTTCAAGGGACACTCATGGCATCTGAGCACTTTAGTGTGTGTGCGTGGCAGAGCACACAGATTACAGCAGCCAGGGTCTAGCCAGGGAGACTTATCTTGGCCATACGCTAACTAACTCTGGCACTCTGGACAACATCTAACAACTGTCAGACACAGGCACGCCACAAACACGCGGACGTAAACAGCGCATCAATCTCACCTTGATGAAAGGTTCCAGTGGAGGAGGCGGCAGTGGAGGAGGTTGCCGTAGTGACCACAGCAGAGGGGAGGGGCTTCCCAGGTGTGAGGGACTTGCGTCCGCGCTGAACACCAATCCCTTGGCTAATGCTCTTCTTGCCCTGTTTGACCTCCGACCCCGGTTTGCCTTCTGACCCTGTGGGGGGGCTGTCCTTTAAACCCCCGGAGTGCACCGGCACTTCCTGGAAGTTGGCAGTGGTGAAACGGGCTGCGCTGTCATCCAATCGCTTTTGAGAGGCGGCAGGCATAGCGGAGACTACCCCACCACTGCTGCTGCTACTGTTGTAACTCTGAGAGAGGGATGAGGAGAGGAGGACAGGACAGGAGAAGAGGCGAGAGGAGGAAGGGGAGTATGAGAGGTCAGTCCTGCATAATGCCTAACAGAGCTAGTCAATGTTCATTTGACATTAAACCCACAGTGAGACGGAGAGACAGAGAACGAAAGAAAGAAAGAGAGGGAGGGAGGAGAGGAGGAGTGAGCTCACCTTGTCTGAGGCAAGCATGAGAGTTGAAGCGAGGGAAGGGGAGAGCTCTAGAGTCTTCTTGTGTTTGGGTTTGTGTCTCTCCCTCTCTTTGTGTTTCTGAGGAGAGAGGGAAGGAATGGATGATCGTTACGGAAGGACAAGAAAGCGGAGGATTAGACAGATGAGTGTCTGGGTTGTTCTGGTCCCAAACCTTTGACATGGCTTCTGAAAGAGAAAATGAGAGCGAAAGAGAAAACTGATCTTCAATTCACAGCCCCAGTCTGGTGAAAGGATAGTTATACTGAAACGAATATAAGAAAAAAATTAAGTGCTTAAGACAGAAAAAAGAGATTAAAATCTACAGACACAGGCTTTTCGGTCTTCTTGGTGAGAGATTCTACCCAACCAGATCCATGGTCTAAACACCTTAGAACTCAATTTACACCCTTAGCTACACACACCCTCACTCCTCTCACCCCACAGGGCCACACCACTGGCAGGTGTGAAAATATGCAGTGATCCTGTGAGACAACATGAGACTTTACATGCTACCGACAGACAGCACCATGACAACCATCGACCCTGGCCCCAGCATCCCTCTATCTTTCCCCTTTTCTCTCCACCAACCCTCTCTCTACCTCAATCCCTCTGTTGTCCTCCTGTCTTTTTCTTCCCTGTAGCTCCCAGGGTGTGTCAAGGCTGGTAGGTCATTGTAGCTAACTATACGTGTGTGTGTGTGTGTTTTTAACAGGGTAGGTTCCCGGGGATTCCCTTGTTGTTTCTCATTAACATTCCAGCGGTAGGTGTTGATGGACAGAGTTAGGCTGAGAGGGTCAAATGTCCAAACACACACACATCCACTTTTTCGCTTTGCACACTTGGAGAGACTCCCTCCTTATCAGAGCTGGAGACACTGAGAAAAAAAGGGAGGGAGGGAAGAGGAAAACAGGGTAAATAATCCACCCCAGCCTGGCAGGAATTCCCTTGGGCAGTTTCCTGCAGGCCCTCTGACCAGCCGGTGTGTGTGTGTGTTTCTTACAGACTGTATGAGCGGCCTGCGGAAGGAGACTTTTAGCCCCTTGTTATTTGGCTGCAGGGTTTGGAAATAGGTAGGCGCGCACACACGCACACACACACAGATCTGAGCCTTCTGACCCGTGACCCTGGAATGTGTAGGGGGTAGGAGGGAGGGGGATGGGTCCTCTTGCTAATGCAAATCAGGCTGTGTGACAAAAGCCAGGGCAAGGAAGGGAACAAGACAAATGTGTTAACTCTGCTTTTTTCACACGCACACACACACACCACACACACACACACACCATCCTCAATGCTTCATTAAAAGTATCATCCCAAAAAAACTGAGTTACAGGTTCACGCATGAGTCATATTCCAGTTGACTGACAAGGTAATACAGGAGAATGCTCAAAGCACTCACATGGTATCGTGACAATGTTAGCTAAAAACTCAAGATCTCAAAAAACAAAAGTTCAGAAAATCAAATAGGCTTTTGCAGTCCAAAAATAATACAATAAAAAAAACTACCTACAACTGAAATACAAAAAAAGCAGGCAATGGACTACAGCCACATTATCCAATCAGAAAAACACAATGAGGTGAAGCAACAAGGAGTGGGTCAATCGGGAGGGAAACAGACTGTTGGAGTGGGTGACTTCCCCTAATGTCTTAAAAGAAGAGGATACATGGCCAGAGACCATGGTCCTGTTCATACACCTTAAAAAGGTGAGCTCAGAAACATGACATCAAAGATATTGGGAGCAACATCCTGCTTACAGCCATTAACAACTAAATTCTTATCGGCCGAGGATCATTTTGGGCCCTCCCTCACTTGATGTGATACCCAACAGAGACATTCTCCGCAGTTTAAATGTTTATTGTTGGAAGCAGGAACGCCCCATACCGTAAACAAAGATGTCATATGCCTGGGTCTACCTTTAACCATGCACTTTCCTTTTTTCCTTCCTATATGTAATCACTGATCTAATATGGTTGGATAGGTGATTACACCTACAATGTCATGTAAGATCAGTGGTAACTAAGGAGGAAGGAAGGATGCATGTGTAAGGTATTAGAACAGGCCCATTGCCAGAATTGAGAATCGATAACGCTGGACAGAAAACCATACGCTCTCTCTCACACAGTAGTGGCATAGTCGGATGAGTGTATGTCACAAACAGGACCTTGACTGATTAACTCTGACTGGTTTATAAAGTGTTGGTTTGAGACCGAGATCCCTGGTGTCTCACGATCATTCTAAGGACCTAGGACAAGGGTGTCAAACACATTTTTTCCCCAGAGGGCCGCACGTACATTATATATATTTCTTTACCGTTAATATGAAAACATGCTCTATCCATCGCTTTGTAATGTTTGATGCTCCCTGACTGTCTAGCTTTTGCTTCGATCACTGTTAGCAAGTTGGACAGAGGAGAATATAATTGTAGGTCCATTATAACTTCTACACAGTTTCAAATTGGATTTTGTCATTTCAATGTTTAACGAGATTGTTTTTCTCTGGGGGGGGAAATAAATACACTGAACACACACACACGTCAAAAGAAAGAACACACCTACTCATTCAAGGGTTTTCTTTATTTGTACCATTTTCTACATTGTAGAATAATAGTGAAGACATCAAAACTATGAAATAACACATATGGAATCATGTAGTAACCAAAAAGGTGTTAAATTAAAATATATTTTATATCTTAGATTCTTCAAATAGCAACTGACTTGATGACAGCTTTGCACACTCTTGGCATTCTCTCAACCAGCTTCACCTGGAATGCTTTTCCAAAAGTCTTGAAGGAGTTCCCACATATGCTGAGCACTCGTTGGCTGCTTTTCCTTCACTCTGCGGTCCAACTCATCCCAAACCACCTTAATTGGGTTGAGGTCAGGTGATTGTGGAAACCAGGTCATCTGATGCAGCACTCCATCAAATAGCCATTCCACAGCCCGGGGTGTGTTTTGAGTCATTCTCCTACTGAAAAACAAATGATAGTCCCACTAAGCCCAAACCAGATGGGATGGCATATCGCTGCAGAATGCTGTGGTAGCCATGTGGGGTAAGTGTGCATTGAATTCTAAATAAATCAGATGGTCACCAGAAAAGCACCCCCACATAATTACACCTCCTCCTCTCTGCTTCACGGTGGGAACAACACAAAGACACAGAGGTTGGAACCAAAAATCTCAAATTTGGACTCCTCAGACCAAAGAACAGATTTCCACCGGTCTAACGTCCATTGTTTGTGTTTCTTGGCCCAAGCAAGTCTCTTCAAAATTGGTGTCCTTTAGTAGTGGTTTCTTTGCCGTATTCGACCATGAAGGTCTGATTCACGCAGTCTCCTCTGAACAGTTGATGTTGAGAAGTGTCTGTTACTTGAACTCTGAGAAGCATTTATTTGAGCTACAATTTCTGAGGCGGGTAACTAATGAATTTATCCTCTGCAGTAGAGGTAACTATGGGTCTTCCATTCCTGTGGTGGTCCTCATGAGAGCCAGTTCCATCATATTGCTTGATGGATTTTGCGACTGCACTTGAAGAAACTTTAAAAGTTCTTGAGATTTTCTGGATTAACTGACCTTCATGTTTTAAAGTAATGATGGACTGTCGTTTCTCTTTGCTTAGTTGAGGTGTTCTTGCCATAATATGGATTTGGTATTTTACCGCCCCTACCTTGTCACAACACAACTGATTGGCTCAAATGCATTAAGGAAAGAAATTCCACAAATGAACTTTTAACAAGGAATACCTGTTAATTGAAATGCAATCCAGGTGACTAGCTCATGAAGCTGATTGACAGAATGCAAAGAGTGTACGAAGAAGTCATCAAGGCAAAGCTGTGGCTACTTTGAAGAATCTCAAATATAAAAAATATTTTGATTTGTTGAACACTTTTTTGGTTACTACATGATAGTTTTTCGATATACCAAATCTGGAGTCAACCTGACTTATTTGTTTTTTAATTTAACCACTTGCCGCTCCAAAATGGTTCATGAGAAGAATATCTTTAAAGTATTTTTAGCTAGCATATGTCCTAACGTGCATCTGTTAGGTATATTTGAATGCATAATTTAAATTTAAAAAATCTAAAACATTAAAGACTGATGTAGAGTCTGACGTATGGGTCATGAGGAGAAGATGATTGCAGATAATTTTGAGCAATAGCGTTACATATTCAAACAATGAGTTGTTAATAGTTAGTTTTTTAAAGTTTTTTAAAGATATCAATACCAAATTCTGTGATTCATTTTAGGGACGTCCATGATATCTATGACAAGTTTCAAGTTGAAGGGCACTATGGAGTGGATTTACAGTGGTTTAAATGGACACATACCTTTACTACTATTTTGCATATTTTGACCAACAGCTTTTCTCAAACTAAGTTAAGACATGTACCATGGGCCTACCTACTGGTGTCATTTGGTCCCAGTGTTCATGAGAATGTATTTTAGCTTCGCTGTGAACCCCTAAATGTTTGATATCCCTGACCTAAGACAAACTCACTCAAGCCAACTAAATTAGCTAGGGCATTTCTATCCTTAGCTGTGTCTCTGTGCTGTGTGTAGTTCCCTCCATCTACAATGTGTGTGTGTGTGTGTGTGTGTGTGTGTGTTCAGAGAGGGCGTATGGTTGCTGTGTCCGTCACAGTCACGTAGAAATAGAGATACTAGATGTTGGGGCCACCTTACCTTGTCGTCTTGGTGGTCAAGGAGTTTATCCGAACACTGAGAGGAAGAGTCACTAAGGCTCTGAGCCCTACTACCTCGGGCCCTGCTCCTTCGCTAAAAGGTAGAGAGGAACTTCACGTTACTAGAGTAGACCCAAGCTATATAAATACATGAAAGCTATTTTTTTTTAATTACTTAAAAAGTAGACGGACAGAAGACCTATGTTAAATAAAGACCAAAAAAATAATTTAATTGACATAGTAAAACAAAATTATTAACAAAGACTGATGCACAATCAAAAAAACGACTGCTCCAAATCACCATTTCATGACACAGTCAAATAAATGCACCTCGTTCTATACCATAGAACGGGGACCCTTCCCCTGTTCTACCTCAGACGCAATTTACCAGCAACAGACTATTTCAAGATGACTAGATTTACCACCAATCTATCCAATAAAAACAAACGTTGAGCTAGACCCATTCTTGTCTATTGTAAGAAAACATTAATCAAGCCTCCCGAGTGGCGCAGCTGTCTAAGGCACGGCATCGCAGTGCTGGAGGAGTCACTACAGATATGGGTTCGATCCCGGGCTGTGTCGCTACCGGGAGACCCATGAGGCGGCGCACAATTGGCCCAGCGTTTTCTGGGTTAGGGGAGGGTTTGGCCGGCTGGGATGTCCATGTCCCATATCGCTCTAGCGACTCCTTGTGGGGGCCTGGCGCATACGCGCTGACTTCGGTCGCCAGCTGAACAGTGTTTCCTCCGACACATTGGTGCGCTGGCTTCCGGGTTAAGCGGGCAGTGTGTTAAGAAGCAGAGCCGCTTGGCGGGGTCGAGTTTCGGAGGACGCATGGCTCTCGACCTTCGCCTCTCCCGAGTCCGTACGGGAGTTGCAGCGATGGGACAAGATTGTAACTACCAACTGGATATCACGAAATTGGGGAGAAAAATGGGTAAAAGGCACCAAAATAAAAAAATAAAAACACCAACATAATTTTTGACCACAAAGAGGAGTATTAATCTCAAAACATCAAAATGTCACTAGTCCCAACAAGAAGACAAAACCTGTAAATGTCACTCATCAACCCATTTAGCGTCTTATGAAATCCCTTCTAATAACATTGGTTTGTCTGTCCTTTATTCCTCGTGCGTTTCTCATCTCCTCTATGCTGTACCAGCCTAATTACATCAGGCCATACAAAGCCATTCCACAGGTTCAATAGAACTACAAGCATTACTTTTTTGTGCGCGTGTGTACTGAGCAATATTTGCTTTTTGAGGATGGTTCAGGTTCCGGTTCAGTTATTAAAAAATAAATTGAGGTTTTCGATTTAGTGTAGTTTTTTAAATATTTTTTACATTAAATGCATTATGAAATAATGACATTAAAATGATTTGAGCTTTTTAATGGAAATTCCAAAGCAAAAAATGGTCAACATTCAATTGACAAAACATTCCATTGTCTCTGTCTGGTCCACATTGGGTAGACATCAATAGATAAAGAGGAAATTACTATGTAATAATAAATATTTCAGTTGTGTATATTACTTAGCTTTTATTGATGACTATTATTTTTCATTCCTTAACCTCTCACCACAACATATGGTGATCGCTACATAAATAGTCATATTAAACATTCATGAAAATACAAGTGTCTCACATGTATCGAAAGCCTAGAATCTTGCTCATCCAACTGCGTTGTCAGATTTAAAAAAGGATTTACTACGAAAGAAAACGATGCGATTATCTGAGGATAGAGCCCCATAAAAAAATATATATATATTTCAACCAGCACAGGCTAACAAAATAACAAACTGCATTAAAATAAATTGTTTACCTTTGCCGATCTTCATCTGTTTGCAATCCCAATGCTCATTGTTACACAATGAATGATCGTTTGTTTGATAAAAATCTGTTTTTATAGCCTAACACAAAACATTTTGTGAACCGCTTGTGTCGTGAATTCCGTCTCATTCCATTTTCGATGACACATTCGAGGTAAATACCCACACAAAACGTGACCTTTCCAGTCATGTTTGGTTTCATTGCAATCAACTGGTTTGTTTGTAACACAACCAAACCTGATGGGCCATTTCGCGGGACATATTGACTGAAAGAAACCGATATGAAGACAACAAGTAATGACATCACTGTGCACCAATGATATGACCACTGTTTCGTTAATTGACTGTATTTTAACCCAATGACCACTGATCGTCTTGAAATCTAGCTGGGTAGATAGCCAATAAGCTGAGGTAAACGGCAATATGCAATGGTTATGTGTTGGAAGACCAACCCATGTAGTAAACTCCAGCGTAAAGAGAGTCATTCGCTATTGAAGTTTTATACTGGAAGGAGCTACGCATATTACGCACAGCATTGTTTGGTAAACGCGCAGATTCAGCTGTTTATTTATCAATCACTATGGCGACTAAGTCAGCGAAAGCTAAATCGAAGTCTAGATATACAGGTGTACACACAATTTTAGAAGAAATTGATCGGACAAGTGAGACAGAGATTGTTGTAGGACGATTCATTTAGTGATTCCCAAGTGGAGGAATATTTTTTGAACGGAGAGGACATGTTTTGGACTGGTAAGTTCTTCTCATGCTAATGCCCTTGATTGAAATTAATAATATAAAATATTATTTGTGATTTATTTTTTAGAAGCAATATATAAAAATGTAATGCAATGAAATGTGAGATGCGTGTGTCTGCCGCCCAACCCCAACCCACATGAAATAGCCTATTTGAGGCTGTTGAGGGGAGGGCAGGCCCACAACAATGGCCAAAGTGAAATGGAGACAGTAGATACAGCTGGTCTGTTGTAATATAATAAAGAAAGTAGATCTAGCTGGTCTGTTGTAATATAATAAAGAAAGTAGATCTAGCTGGTCTGTCATAATATAATAGAGACAGTAGATCTAGCAGGTCTATAATAATATATTAAATCTTATGTTCCCTGTACTATATATATATATATGTTTATTATACCTGTTGATACTCACTTTACAGCAGAAAGAGACTGCTATGGCACCTGGCATCAGCAGCACAATATTGTGTAGAGCTTTGGCAAAGTGGGTGGGGTTATATCCTTCCTGTTTGGCCCTGTCCGGGGGTATCATTGGATGGGGCCACAGTGTCTCCTGACCCCTCCTGTCTCAGCCTCCAGTATTTATGCTGCAGTAGTTTATGTGTCGGGGGGCTAGGGTCAGTTTGTTATATCTGGAGTACTTCTTCTGTCTTATCAGGTGTCCTGTGTGAATTTAAGAATGCTCTCTCTAATTCTCTTTTTCTCTCTCTCTGAGGACCTGAGCCCTAGGACCATGTGTCAGGACTACCTGGCATGATGACTCCTTGCCGTCCTCAGTCCACCTGGCCTTGCTGCTGTTCCAGTTTCAACTGTTCTGCCTGCGGCTATGGAACCCTAAACTGTTCATATTTACTCTTGAGGCGCTGTCCTGTTGCATCCTCTACAACTACCGTGATTATTACTATTTGACCCTGCTGGTCATCTATGAACGTTTGAAAATCTCGGCCATGTTCTGTTATAATCTCCACCCGGCACAGCCAGAAGAGGACTGGCCACCCCTCATAGCCTGGTTCCTCTCTAGGTTTCTTCCTAGGTTTTGGCCTTTCTAGGGAGTTTTTCCTAGTTTTTCCTATATCCTTGGTTCTGTGCCTGAGCTACAGTCAGTTAGATTTGGGTATGTCTTCAAGCGGAAATTGAAAAAAGTAGAGGGGTAGATCTAAGAGGTTAAATGCATCATCTCATCTCTGCTCAGGCAGTAGCAGGCAGACAACCAACCATCTAACGTTATCTCTGTGCTCCCCATATGGTACGGTCTTTGACCAATTTAGCTAGGCAAGCAGCTAACTGGCTATAACTAGTAGCTGTCTAAGTAAGCTGAAGAGCTGTGTGACAAAATCATTTTACCAGTTCTTCAAAGTAAATAAGGCATACTTTCAAGACTGCTTATTACCAACTACTACAACTATCAATCGAGCAGAACTACCTCTATCCCTCTTGTCGTTGTGTTTATTCCTCTCCCATGTGGTCTGTGTGTAGGCTATGTGTCTCTGTCCAAGCCGGGAAAGAACAGGCGCAATGGATTATGGTCATTGTAGTTAATTACCATGTTTCTCCTCTGAACTAGGTAGAATATTTGCCTAATGAAAAATACAACTCTCTTCAGTCCAGGATCCCACATAGTTCTTGATTTGATTTCTCAATACAGAATTGTGCGTTGAGCTCACCTGCCCCAAAAAATGGAATGGAATTAGAGTAATTGAACCGACGTCGGTCAATTAGTTGTTTAATAACCCAGGGGGGAAAAGTGTGTGTGTGTGTGTGTATTTTCCCCCCTGACGGATGTAGGGGAGGAGCACAAAATCTGCAACACAGCAGGGGCTCTAGCTCCAAAAAGTGAAAGAGGTAAAGAGAGAGGGAGAAAGTGTATGTAAGTGAAAGCATTTATACAATGCAATGTCTGTGTGGAATGGTGTGTACTTATGTGAATTGGAAAGCATCTCTTTGCCCACTTGTAACCCTAACCCCAGTACCCCTCACCCGGCCCCCAAATTCTAACCCAGCATGGGCTTAGCACACAAAGAACGGGGGGGGGGGGGTGAAGGGGACAAAAGGCCTGGGAGGCAATGCTGATTAGATGGGGGTTGATGGGCGAGGGAGACAGTGGGGCTGGAGGGGAGAGAGGGGTGGGGGAGAGAGAAGTGCTGGAGAGGGGAGGGGGCAAGAGAGGAGAGGGGTGAAAAAGGAGAGGGAATGGGTTGATGGTTGGAGGGAGAGAGAAAGGGGCTAGAGGTAGAGACGAACGGATGGCTCCAATTTCAGCAGTTGTATTTGGCAGAGAAGAATGTCAAGTCATTTAAGAAAGGAAAGGTATTTCCCAGTGTGTGTGTCCATGGCGTGGAGTGCCAGTGTGTGTGTCCATGGCGTGGAGTGCCAGTGTGTGCGTGTCCATGGCGTGGAATGCCAGTGTGTGTGTGTCCATGGCGTGGAATGCCAGTGTGTGTGTGTCCATGGCGTGGAGTGCCAGTGTGTGTAGAGGAAGTGCAGGCCTTCAAAAAGCTTACAGTTTTTGTTCTGACAGACAGAGGGTTGGGAAGAAAAACTAGATTCCAAGTTTGAGAGATAAGACCACTCTTCTTCCCCCAGCACAGTAAGAACGTTAGAAAAGTACGACAGAAAACATACAGAGAGAGATCTTACCAGTTTGCTGTAGTGGTACTTGCAGTAGCCACAGTATTTGACGTTGTCTGCGTCCGACCCTTGCTCCTCACACAACAACCCAGCAAACTGGGCACTGAGGAGAGGAGAGAGAATATGTATCAAGAGAGAGAAGGGGCTAGAGAGAAAAGTGAAAGGAAAAGACAAGAGACAAAAGATGATATACACTGAGTGTACAAAACATTAGGAGGAATGTGATTGTCATTAGGGCTTGATGCAGCTGTACATATGATTGATTTATCCATGACGTCTGTATGTGTTTCTGCAATTGAAATGTTGGCGTGTCTACGTCAAAACGTGTTCTTTTATGGTGTATAGGTCTGGAAGTTACAGAATGTCTGATATTTGTCTCAAAACATTGTCCCCTCCGCTGCTGTCTTGGTTGGACCAGGTCTCTCTTGAAAAATAGATTTTATCTCAATGAGACTAATCTAATCCTAAGGCGTTCTGCATTAGCATCGAACAGCCCCCGTGATATGCAGCTTTTCAGGAAAGCTAGAAACCATTATACACAGGCAGTTAGAAAAGCCAAGGCTAGCTTTTTCAAGCAGAAATTTGTTTCCTGCAACACTAACTCAAAAAAGTTCTGGGACACTGTAAAGTCCATGGAGAATAAGAACACCTCCTCCCAGCTGCCCTCTGCACTGAAGATAGGAGACACTGTCACCACTGATAAATCCACTATAATTGAGAATTTCAATAAGCATTTTTCTACGGCTGGCCATGCTTTCCACCTGGCTACCCCTACCCTGGTCAACAGCACTGCACCCCCCACAGCAACTCGCCCAAGCCTTCCCCATTTCTCCTTCTCCCAAATCCAGTCAGCTGATGTTCTGAAAGAGCTGCAAAATCTGGACCCCTACAAATCAGCCGGGCTAGACAATCTGGACCCTTTCTTTCTAAAATTATCTCCCGAAATTGTTGCCACCCCTATTACTAGCCTGTTCAACCTCTCTTTCATATCGTCTGAGATTCCCAAAGATTGGAAAGCAGCTGCGGTCATCCCCCTCTTCAAAGGGGGGGGGACACTCTTGATCCAAAACGCTACAGACCTATATCTAATCCTACCCTGCCTTTCTAAGGTCTTCGAAAGCCAAGTCAACAAACAGATTACCGACCATTTCGAATCTCACCATACCCTCTCTGCTATGCAATCTGGCTGCCGAGTTGGTCATGGGTGCACCTTAGCCACGCTCAAGGTCCTAAACGATATCTTAACCGCCATCGATAAGAAACATTACTGTGCAGCCGTATTCATTGATCTGGCCAAGAATTTAGACTCTGTCAATCACCACATCCTCATCGGCAGACTCGACAGCCTTGGTTTCTCAAATGATTGCCTCGCCTGGTACACCAACTACTTCTCTGATAGAGTTCAGTGTGTCAAATCGGAGAGTCTGTTGTCCAGACCTCTGACAGTCTCTATGGGGGTGCCACAGGGTTCAATTCTTGGACCGACTCTCTTCTCTGTATACATCAATGATGTCGCTCTTGATGCTGGTGAGTCTCTGATCCACCTCTACGCAAACGACACCATTCTGTATACTTCTGGCCCTTCTTTGGACACTGCGTTTACAACCCTGAAGGCAAGCGTCAATGCCATACAACTCTCCTTCTGTGGCCTCCAATTGCTCTTAAATACAAGTACAATTAAATGCATGCTCTTCAGCCGATCGCTGCCTACACCGGCCTGCCTGTCCAACATCACTACTCTGGACGGCTCTGACTTAGAATAACTGGACAACTACAAATACCTAGGTGTCTGGTTAGACTGTAAATTCTCCTTCCAGGCCCACATCAAACATCTCCAATCCAAAGTTAAATCTAGAATTGGCTTCCTATTTCGCAACAAAGCATCCTTCACTCATGCTGCCAAACATACCCTTGTAAAACTGACCATCCTACCAATCCTCAACTTCGGCGATGTCATTTACAAAATAGCCTCCAATACCCTACTCAACAAATTGGATCCAGTCTATCACAGTGCCATCCGTTTTGTCACCAAAGCCCCATATACTACCTACCATGGCGACCTGTACACTCTCGTTGGCTGGCCCTCGCTTCATACTCGTCGCCAAACCCACTGGCTCCATGTCATCTACAAGACCCTGCTAGGTAAAGTCCCCCCTTACCTCAGCTCGCTGGTCACCATAGCATCACCCACCTGTAGCATACGCTCCAGCATGCATCTCTCTGGTCACCCCCAAAACCAATTCTTTCTTTGGCCGCCTCTCCTTCCAATTCTCTGCTGCCAATGACTGGAACGAACTACAAAAATTTCTGAAACTGGAAACACTTATCTCCCTCACTAGCTTTAAGCACCAGCTGTCAGAGCAGCTCACAGATTACTGCACCTGTACATAGCCCACCTATAATTTAGCCCAAACAACTACCTCTCTCCCTACTGTATTTATTTTATTTATTTATTTTGCTCCTTTGCACCCCATTATTTTTATTTCTACTTTGCACATTATTCCACTGCAAATCTACCATTCCATTGTTTTACTTGCTATATTGTATTTACTTTGCCACCATGGCCTTTTTTTTTGCGTTTACCTCCCTTATCTCACCTCATTTGCTCACATCGTATATAGACTTGTTTATACTGTATTATTGACTGTATGTTTGTTTTTACTCCATGTGTAACTCTGTGTCGTTGTATGTGTCGAACTGCTTTGCTTTATCTTGGCCAGGTCGCAATTGTAAATGAGAACTTGTTCTAAACTTGCCTACCTGGTTAAATAAAGGTGAAATAAAACAAATAAAAAATCTGGATAAATAAAGGTACAAAAAAATAATAATTAGGAGGTCCTGCTCTTCCTACGAGAGAATGACCATGTGAATCCAGGTGAAAGCTATGATCCCTCATTGATGAAACTTGTCCACTAGATGTAGATGAAGGGATGGAGACAGGTGAAAGAAGGATTTATAAGCCTTGAGACAATTCAGACATGGATTGAGTATATGTGCCATTCAGAAGGTGAATAGGCAAAACAAAAGATTGTGCCTTGGAACGGGGTATGGTATTAGATTCCAGGCGGACCCGTTCGAGTGTATCAAGAACTGCAATGCTGCTGGGTTTTTCACGCTCAACAGTTTCCTGTGTGTATGAAGAATGATCCCCCACCCAACGGACATCCAGCCAACTAATAGGAAGCATTGGAGTCAACATGGGCCAGCATCCCTGTGGAACGCTTTCGACACCTTAGAGTCCACGCCTCAACGAATTGAGGCTGCTCTGAGGGCAAGGGGACTCAATATCAGGAAGGTGATCGCAATGTTTTGTACAGTGACAGTCAGTGTATATTACATACAAATTGTAGGTATTTGAATGAAGCTCACAATGTAAACATGCGTTAATGAAGATGTAGGTATTTGAATGTGGCTCTGGCTCACCATGTGACATGGAAGGCTTGTCGGCAGCCATGTTTGTTACAGGTCATGCAGGCTCCGGTGGCAGCTTTACTCTCTCTGCCCTGGTCCTCACAGATATAACACTTCTACACACACACACACAGAGGAAAAAACAGTCACACACAGAAATGTAGGGACACAAACAGACAGAGTGAAGTATGTGTACCTTGTTGTAGCGATCGTGGGGTACAGACTGCAGTACGATGGGTTCCATGGTGGAGACATTAGCAAACTCCACTTCTGGGATGTAGAGGGCACACACCACATGGGCCCAACCTATAAAACACACAGAGAACAAACATCAGCCCACACACTATTACCTATTCAAACACACACCCACACAAATCCCTTTCCATTTCAATCGTGTTAGTGGGAAAGGTAGCTGACGAACTTGAGCAGGAATGGGCAGTGGGCCAGTTGAATGACAAGTCAGATGGTGGTGAATAGTATCTCCCTCCCTCCGTTCTCTCTCTCTATTCCAGGAACAACAATAAGATTCAACTTACAGTTGAACCCCTGCCCTGCCTTTGACCTAGCCGGGGCGGACACGGGGGATGAGAGGGGGAGGAGAAGAGATAGAGGAGAAAGAGGATGTTGTTTTGAAGTCCCTCCAAGAATCTGGCAGTGGACCATAAAAACAGGGCCATAAAACCATACAGTCTCCATACACACAAACAGAAATTTTCATCCTGCAGCACTAATTCCAAAAAGTTTTGGGACACTAAAGTCCATGGAGAATAAGACCACCTCCTCTCAGCTGCCCACTAAACTGAGGCTAGGAAACACTGTCACCACCGATAAATCCACAATAATAGAGAATTTCAATAAACATTTCTCTACGGCTGGCCACGCTTTCCACCTGGCTACCCCAACCCCGGTCAACAGCTCTGCACCCCCTGCAGCAACTGGCCCAAGCCCCCCTGCTTCTCCTTCACCCAAATCCAGATAGAAGTCCTGAAAGAGCTGCAGAATCTGGATCCCTACAAATCAGCTGGGCTAGACAATCTGGACCCTCTCTTCCTAAAATGATCCGCCGCCATTGTCGCAACCCTTATTATTAGTCTGTTCAACCCCTCTTTCATATCGTCAGATTCCTAAAGACTGGAAAGCGACCACGGTCATCCCCCTCTTCAAAGGGGGAGACACTCTAGACCCAAACTGTTACAGACCTACAGTGGGGAGAACAAGTATTTGATACATTGCCGAATTTGCAGGTTTTCCTACTTACAAAGCATGTAGAGGTCTGTAATTCTTATAATAGGTACACTTCAACTGTGAGAGACTGAAATCTAAAACAAAAATCCAGAAAATTACATTGTATGATTTTTAAGTAATTCATTTGCATTTTATTGCATGACATAAGTATTTGATCACCTACCAACCAGTAAGAATTCCAGCTCTCACAGACCTGTTAGTTTTTCTTTAAGAAGCCCTCCTGTTCTCCACTCATTACCATGTATTAACTGCACCTGTTTGAACTCGTTACCTGTATAAAAGACACCTGTCCACACACTCAATCAAACAGAGCTCCAACCTCTCCACAATGGCCAAGACCAGAGAGCTGTGTAAGGACATCAAGGATCAATTGTAGACCTGCACAAGGCTAGGATGGGCTACAGGACAATAGGCAAGAAGCTTGGTGAGAAGGCAACAACTGTTGGCGCAATTATAAGAAAATGGAAGAAGTTCAAGATGACGGTCAATCATTGACCAGGCAGGACCTGGTCAATCATTGACCAGGCAGGACCTGGTCAATGACCTGAAAAGAGTTGGGACCACAGTCTCAAAGAAAACCATTAGTAACAAACTACGCCGTCATGGATTAAAATCCTGCAGCGCACGCAAGGTCCCCTCTGCTCAAGCCAGCGCATGTCCAGGCCCGTCTGAAATTTGCCAATGACCATCTGGATGATCCAGAGGAGGAATGGGAGAAGGTCATGTGGTCTGATGAGACAAAAATATAGCCTTTGTCTAAACTCCACTCGCCGTGTTTGGAGGAAGAAGAAGGATGAGTACAACCCCAAGAACACCATCCCAACCGTGAAGCATGGAGGTGGAAACATAATTCTTTGGGGATGCTTTTCTGCAAAGGGGAAAAGGAAGACTGCACCGTATTGAGGGGAGGATGGATGGGGCCATGTATCGCGAGATCTTGGCCAACAACCTCCTTCCCTCAGTAAGAGCATTGAAGATGGGTCGTGGCTGGGTCTTTCAGCATGACAAAGACCCGAAACACACAGCCAGGGCAACTAAGGAGAGGCTCCGTAAGAAGCATCTCACCTAGCCAGTCTCCAGACCTGAACCCAATAGAAAATCTTTGGAGGGAGCTGAAAGTCCGTATTTCCCAGCGTCAGCCCCGAAACCTGAAGGATCTGAAGAAGGTCTGTATGGAGGAGTGGGCCAAAATCCCTGCTGCAGTGTGTGCAAACCTGGTCAAGAACTACAGGAAATGTAAGATCTCTGTAATTGCAAACAAAGGTTTCTGTACCAAATATTAAGTTCTGTTTTTCTGATGTATCAAATACTTACGTCATGCAATAAAATGCAAATTAATTATTTTAAAAATCATACAATGTGATTATCTAGATTTTTGTTTTAGATTCCGTCTCTCACAGTTGAAGTGTACCTATGATACAAAAGACAGACCTTTACATGCTTTGTAAGTAGGAAAACCTGCAAAATCGGCAGTGTATCAAATACTTGTTCTCCCCACTGTATATCCATCCTGCCCTGCCTTTCTAAAGTCTTTGAAAGCCAAGTGAACAAACAGATCACCGACCATCTCGAATCCCACCGTACCTTCTCTGGTTTCCGAGCTGGTCACGGGTGCACCTCAGCCACGCTCAAGGTCCTAAACGATATCATAACCACCATCGATAAAAAAAACAGTACTGTGCAGCAGTCTTCATCGACCTGGCCAAGGCTTTCGACTCTGTCAATCACCGCATTCTTATCGGCAGACACAACAGCCTTAGTTTCTCGAATGGCTGCCTCACCTGGTTCAAATCAAATCAAATGTATTTATATAGCCCTTCGTACATCAGCTGATATCTCAAAGTGCTGTACAGAAACCCAGCCTAAAACCCCAAACAGCAAGCAATGCAGGTGTAGAAGCACGGTGCTTAGGAAAAACTCCCTAGAAAGGCCAAAACCTAGGAAGAAACCTAGAGAGGAACCAGGCTATGTGGGGTGGCCAGTCCTCTTCTGGCTGTGCCGGGTGGAGATTATAACAGAACATGGCCAAGATGTTCAAATGTTCATAAATGACCAGCATGGTCGAATAATAATAAGGCAGAACAGTTGAAACTGGAGCAGCAGCACAGTCAGGTGGACTGGGGACAACAAGGAGTCATCATGTCAGGTAGTCCTGGGGCACGGTCCTAGGGCTCAGGTCCTCCGAGAGAGAGAAAGAAAGAGAGAAATAGAGAGAGCATATGTGGGGTAGCCAGTCCTCTTCTGGCTGTGCCGGGTGGAGATTATAACAGAACATGACCAAGATGTTCAAATGTTCATAAATGACCAGCATGGTCGAATAATAGTAAGGCAGAACAGTTGAAACTGGAGCCAACTACTTCTCTGACAGAGTTCAGTGTGTCAAATTGGAGGGCCTGCTGTCTGGACCTCTATGGGGGTGCCACAGGGTTCAATTCTTGGGCCAACTAATTTCTCTGTATAAATCAATGATGTCGCTGATCCAGCTCTACACAGACGACACCATTCTGTATACATCTGGCCCTTCTTTGGACACTGTGTTAACAAACCTCCAAACAACCTTCAATGCCATACAACGCTCCTTCCGAGGCCTCCAATTGCTCTTAAATGCTAATAAAACTAAATACATGCTCTTCAACTGATCGCTACCTGCACCTGCCCGCCTAGTATCACTAATATGGACAGTTCTGACTTAGAATACGTGGACAAGTATAAATACCTAGGTGTCTGGCTAGACTGTAATAAGTATCTCCAATCCAAAATTAAATCTAGAAGTGGCTTCCTATTTCGCAACAAAGCCTCCTTCACTCATGCTGCCAAACATACCCTCGTAAAACTGACAATCGTGCCGATCCTTGACTTCGGCGATGTCGTTTACAAAATAGCCTCCAACACTCTACTCAGAAAAATGGATGCTGTCTATCGCAGTGCTATCCGTTTTGTCACAAAAGCCCCATATTCTATTGTGACCTGTATGCTCTCGTCGGCTGGTCCTCACTACATATTCGGCACCAAACCCCCTGGCTCCAGGTCATCCTTAAGTCTTTGCTAGGTAAAGCTCTCATCTCAGCTCACTGGTCACGATAACACCCACCAGCAGGTATATCTCACTGGTCATCCCCATGCTACTCATCCATGCTACTCAGGCCCAGGTGCTAATATATGCATATCATTATTAGATTTGGATAGAAAATACTCTGAAGTTTCTAAAACTGTTTGAATGATGTCTGTGAGTATAACATAACTCATATGGCAGGCAAAAAAACAGAGAAAAATCCAACCAGGAAGTGGGAAATCTGAGGTCTGTAGTTTTTCAAGTCATTGCCTATCAAATATACAGTGTCTATGGGGTCATATTGTACTTCCTAAGGCTTCCACTAGATGTCAACAGTCTTTAGAACCTTGTTTGATGCTTCTACTGGGAAGGAGGGTGGAATGAGAGCTGATTGAGTTAGGGCTCTGCCAGAGTGGCATGAGCTGATCACGCTCATGTGAGAGTTAGCTGCGTTCCATCGCATTTCTACAGACAAAGGAATTCTCCGGTTGAAACATTATTGAATATTTATGATAAAAACATCCTAAAGATTGATCCTATACTTCGTTTGACATGTTTCTACAAACTGTAATATGACTTTTCGTCTGAACATTCGCCTGGACTTGCCCGCACCTTGTGAGTTTGGATTGTGTACTAAACGCACAAACAAAAAGGAGGTATTTGGACATAAATGATGGACTTTACCGAACAAATCAAACATTTGTGAAACTGGGATTCCTGGGAGTGCATTCTGATGAAGATCATCAAAGGTAAGTGAATATTTATAATGCTATTTCTGACTCCACAATATGGCGGGTATCTGTATGGCTTGTTTTTGTGTCTGAGCGCTGTACTCAGATTATTGCATGGTGTGCTTTTTCGGGAAAGTTCGTTTGAAATCTGACACAACGGTTGCATTAAGGATATCTAAAGTTCCATGCATAACACTTGTATTTTCATCAACATGTATGATGAGTATTTCTGTAAATTGATGTTGCTCTCTGCAAAATCACCGGATGTTTTGGAAGCAAAACATTACTGAACGTAACGCCAATGTAAACTGAGATTTTTGGATATAAATACGAACTTTATCGAACAAAACATACATGTATTGTGTAACATGAAGTTCTATAAGTGTCATCTGATGAAGATCAAAGGTTAGTGACTATTTCTATTTGTGCTTTTTGTGACTGTTTGGCTGGGAAAATGGCTGTGTTTTTCTGTGACTCGTTTGGTATGCTTTCGTCGTAAAGCCTTTTTGATATCGGACACTGTGGTGGGATTATCAACAAGTTTATCTTTAAAATGGTGTAAAATACTTGTATGTTTGAGGAATTTTAATTATGAGATTTCTGTTGTTTTGAATTTGGCGCCCTGCACTTTCACTGGCTGTTGTCATATCGATCCCGTTAGCGGGATCTAAGCCATAAGAAGTTTTAAGGCAGCCCCCGCATCTCTCTGATTCAGAGGAGTTGGGTTAACCTCTCTCTACGCTAGCGTCCCACCTGGCCAACATCCAGTGAGATTGCAGAGCTCCAAATTCAAATACAGAAATACTCATTATAAAAATTCAGAAAATATACAACTATTTTATTTAGGATTAAAGATTAACTTCTTGTGAATCCAACCACGGTGTCCGATCTAAAAAATGCTTTACGGCGAAAGCATACCTTACAATTATTTGAGAACATAGCCCAGCAGGCAAATCATTACAAACAGTAACCAGTCAAGTAGAAGAGTTACACAAGTCAGAAATAGAGAAAATTAATCACTTACTTTTGATGATCTTCATATGGTTGCACTCAGAAGACATTCATTTATTCAATAAATGTTCCTTTTGTTTGATAAAGTCTCTTTATATCCGAAAACCTCCGTTTTTTCTTCAGTAATCCACAGGCTCAAACGCAGTCACAACAGGCAGACAAAAAAATCCAAATAGTATCCGTAAAGTTCATAGAAACATGTCAAACGATGTTTATATTCAATCCTTGGGTTGTTTTTAGCCTAAATAATCAATATATTTAAACCGGACAATAACGTTGTCAATATAAAAGGTAAACAAGAAAGGCACTCTCTGGAGCACGTGATGCCGCGAAGCTGTGCAGACGTTGACAAACCGAGCTCTTCAAAGTTATTCTATTTTTACCTAAATAACAACGTTGAAACAATATTCTAACATCGGCTGATAAATTGTCAAGTACTTACCGTCCCAAAGAGCCATGGACCTCCGACCGAGAGGCAAGAAGGACGACCAAAACGTTGTTGATTCCCAAGATAACGATAACGCTACAGCTAGCAAGATTAGCATTAGCCCTCATAACTCAGACGACAGTTTCAGACTGTCTTGCGAGCCTGCCGACATGCTGGCTTACTCTCCTCCGGGAAATTCAGGATGGTAACAGAGGTCTTTCTCTGAAAATTGATAAGAAATAGTCTGAACTCCATTCTTCCTTTGACGACCTGAAATCCTCCATGAATGATCTCCTTTTGAGAACGACTGAGGCAGAGCTGCGCATTAGCACAGTTGAAGATACCATCGCTAGACATGACCAGGTCTTGATACAACTGCAAAAGGACAATGCCTACCTCAAAAACAAGGTAGATCAGATGGAGAACCAGAGTAGACGTAGTAATATCCGTGTGGTGGGATTGAAAGAGGACAGCGAGGGCCGTGATCCGGTCCGTTTCTTCACTCAATGGATCCCATAGGTCCTAGGCATAATCAACTTCACCAAGCCGCTGGGAATCGAACGAGCCCACAGAACATCAGCGCCGAAACCCCGGCCAGATGAGCCCCCACGAGCCGTCCTGATCAGGTTCCTCCGTTTCCAAGACAGAGAGAAGATACTGCAACTCGCAAGAGCCAAAGGGGACATCACCATCGATGGAAAGAGGGTCAGCCTTTTCCCAGATATGAGCGCGGATCTCGCCAGACGTCGCAAGAGGTTCAGACCTGCCGCCAAAGCACTGAAGGAGAAGAACATCACCGGCTACCTCATCCACCCTGCGCGGATGAAAGTTCAGTACAAAGGCCGAAGCCATCTCTTCAACACACCAGGAGAAGTGCACACTTTTCTCAAAGAACTGAGCAACGTCTGAGCCAGGACGGTCTCTCTGGGGGATAAAATGCAGTTCGTTTGTTTTCTCTTATCCGGATTGAACTGCTGGTATCTCCCGGTCACTATAATTGATTTGTACATTTTCAACTAACCGTATCTTTCCGGGGTGAGTTCTATTACATTTACAGGAGAGTATATTTTGGTTTAGTCCATATCTACTGGGCGAAGCAATAAGTGGGCTTAGTTAGGCCCACTGCTTTCCCCCTCATTTATGTTAATCTTTCGAAAAGAGACTCAAGCATCCCTTACCGTGGGCAGTAAATATTCAGCCATAAATATCTATTCACAACGTTTGTTTTCAATTTAGAGAGCTCGCAGGTTTTAGTTTACGCCAAGGTTTAGCTAGTAAGAGCAAGATGGAAAGCGAGCAGCAACGTATCTCTACAAGTGTATTCATGTTTGATTGTTGGGATTGTTGTTTTAGTCTGACAATCGGGGTGGGTGGGATTTTTCTTTCTTTTTTCTATGTTTATTGTTTCCTTCCTAAAGAGACACACAGGTCACTTGTGCTCAAACCAAAGTTGAAACATTGCCTAATTATCTGCATATGATAGATTTCTATTCAGTTACATATTTGAAACCCAACCTATGCTTAATCCACTAAAATATGTCACATTCAACGTAAAAGGTCTTAACAGCCCGATTAAAAGGAAAAGAGTCTATACATACTTTAAGAAATTAAAGGCTGACATTGTGTTTTTACAAGAAACACATCTTACAGGCAGTGAACACAAGAAATTGAAGAGGGAATGGGTAGGACAAGTTTTTGCATCCTCTTTTAACTCCAAAGCAAGAGGAACTGCAATTTTGATAAGTAGACACATCCCCTTCTGCATCAACAACACCATCTCTGATCCCTCTGGCAGGTTTGTTTTGGTGCAGGGGCATATGTTTTCAGAGTCTTGGACCCTATTGAATATTTACGCTCCTAACTTCGATGACCATATGTTTATTCAAAATGTCTTCCTTCAGGTTGCTCAAGCACCACCAGGATGGCTACTGGTTGGAGAAGATTTTAATTTTTGCTTAGATACAGTTCTTAATAGGTCTTCTGATAAACCCTCACTTCTTACCAAAGCCGGCAAGCTCACCATGTCATTCATGAAAGATCTCAATTTACTAGACATCTGGAGACAGTTGCACCCACAGGATAGGGACTACTCTTTTTATTCACCCCCACACAAGACACACACACACGCATAGATAACTTTTTACTTTCGACACAACTGTTTCATAGAGTGTTAGATGTCGAGTATCTCCCCAGATTGCTTAGTGACCATTCTCCTCTGGTATTATCAATCTCCATTCCTACCAAGGTAAATGGAGCATATAGATGGAGACTAAATTCTACACTCCTAAAGCAACCTGAATTTTGTGCATTCATCAAAGAGCAGATCAATATTTTTACTTTGACAAACAAACCCTCTGCTCCTGACAGCTTCATTCTTTGGGACCCATTGAAGGCCTATCTGAGGGGACAGATTATTTCCTATACTAAAGGGCTGAAGAGAAAACACGGTGCAGAACTGAGTGCCCTTGATTCTGAAATCTCTGAGTTAGAGAAAACCTACCAAAGAGGCCCGATTAAAGATCTATACAGGCTTTTGGTAAATAAAAAACTTAAATGTAACATTCTGAACACATATCAAGCTGAGAGGGACATCACTAAATCAAAACAGCGTTATTACGAGCTTGGAGAGAAAGCTCACAAAGTATTGGCATGGCAACTGAAAGCAGAGGAAAGTAAGAGGACAATTAATGCCATAGAAACTCTTACTAATGAGATATCTTTCGACCCTACTGAAATTAATAATACTTTTGAGAAATACGATACCTCTACACTTCCCAATCAAGCGATGATCTATCAGAGATCGACTCCTTTCTCTCCTCTCTCAACCTCCCATGCCTGTCAGGGGAAGACAGCGAGCGCCCGAGTGAACACTTCTCAGTTCCTGAATTGTTGGAGGCCATTAAATCCTTACCTTCTAATAAATCTCCTGGGGAGGATGGCTTCCCTCCAGAGTTCTATAAAGAATTTAGGGAGCTGTTGGTCCTCTACCTTATGGAGGTACTTAAAAAAGCCAGAGAAGACAACTGCCTTCCAGAGTCCTTCTCTCAAGCAGTGATTACTGTAATCCACAAGAAAGGGAAAACCCCGCTAAAGTGCGCCTCCTATAGACCAATCTCTCTCCTTAACACAGATTGTAAACTGGTCACCAAGATGCTATCCAAGAGACTGGAGTCATGTCTTCCCCTGTTGGTCAACCCAGATCAGACTGGCTTCATAATTAATAGATTGTCCTCCAATAATCTCAGAAGGTTCTTTGATATAATTCACCTTGCTAACAAAAACAAAATACCTAGTGTCGCAGTCTCCCTCGACGCTGAAAAGGCCTTTGATAGGGTTGAATGGCCATACCTCTTTCGCGTCTTGGAAAAGTTCGGTTTAGGTACCGTGTTTGTAAATTTGATAAAATCACTCTACAAATCTCCTAAAGCTAGGATTGCTACCAATGGGATTACTTCCTCCTCTTTCCCTCTTTATAGGGGGAACAGACAAGGTTGCCCCATTAGCCCCCACCTCTTTGCCCTCGCCATCGAACCGTTGGCTGAGGCTATTAGAACGTGCCCTGACATACATGGCTTTGAGGTGGGCCCCCATACCCATAAATTATCACTTTGCGGACGACGTTATCTTATTTCTAACAAACCCAGAACACTCCCTCTCTCACTTGCAGCCCTCTCTCACTTGCAGATACTACTACAGTGTTATAGTTATTTCTCTGGATATAAGGTCAATTTTGATAAAAGCGAAATCTTACCGTTGTCTGTCTTTGACCATCATACCATCAAGCACAAGGTTCCTTTTGGATGGTCGCCTATGGGCTTCACATATTTGGGCATAATGGTGGATGGTAATCTGAACAACAATTACTGCACCTGTACATAGCCCACCTATAATTTAGCCCAAACAACTACCTCTTTCCCAACTGTATTTAATTTATTTATTTATTTTGCTCCTTTGCACCCCATTATTTTTATTTCTACTTTGCACATTCTTCCATTGCAAAACTACCATTCCAGTGTTTTACTTGCTATATTGTATTTACTTTGCCACCATGGCCTTTTTTGCCTTTACCTCCCTTCTCACCTCATTTGCTCACATTGTATATAGACTTGTTTATACTGTATTATTGACTGTATGTTTGTTTTACTCCATGTGTAACTCTGTGTCGTTGTATGTGTCGAACTGCTTTGCTTTATCTTGGCCAGGTCGCAATTGTAAATGAGAACTTGTTCTCAACTTGCCTACCTGGTTAAATAAAGGTGAAATAAATCAAATAAATAAATAAAAACCTCTATGAACTCAATCTGGCCAGTTTGTTGCAAAAGGTGGAGGTTGACCTTTGTAAATGGATGGACTTACCTCTCACTCTACTGGGTAGAATCAATGTAATTAAAATGAATGTCCTGCCCAGATTTCTATATCTGTTTCAATCTCTCCCTATCCCTGTTCCCGCAGCATTTTTTTCCTCTCTCGACAAGCTGACCAGACGGTTTATCTGGCACGGCAAAACCCCTAGGGTTGGCCTGGATAAACTGACCCTTGATTACAGTCAAGGGGTCTTAAACCTCCCCAATTTTAGAATGTACTACTGGGTGCACAGTCTAGGTTTCTGGCTCAGAGGTTTGACAATGGTCCCTCTCCCTCATGGTTGAACATTGAAAAGCTTGAGGTAAATGATGACACTGGGGCAGAATTGTTTTACAAATGGGACAGAAAATCTATAAAAACCATCACAGACAACCCTTTAATCATACATTCTGTTCTGGCATGGTGCAAACTGCATGAGCTGTTTGGACGAGGGGGATTCCTTTCCCCTAAAACCCCTTTATGGAACAATAGATTGATCCCTATGTTTTTCCAGAATAGTAACTTTAGACCATGGTCTGATAAGGGGATCACTCTTCTGGAACATTGTTACGAGGAGGGAGTTCTTATGTCTTTTGATCAGCTGAAACAGAAATACCACTTGCCTAACAGGGACTTCTTTAGCTACCTACAACTACGAAACCTATGCAGGGATGGTGTTACATCCACATTGAACTCCAGATACAGACCGATCCAGTTTAATTTCCTCCATCAGCTCTATATCACCCCATCTAGACTGCACAAGTTCAACCCAGATATATCCTCCCTATGTTTTAGATGTGGCTCAGATGAAGGAACATTCCTCCATTCCACTTGGCAGTGTTCAAAACTACACGGTTTCTGGCAGGGGGTATGCGATACCATATCCTCAATTCACAGGATTGCATTCCCTTTAGACCCGGAGGTCTGTCTACTGGGTAACTTTACTAACACCAATCTTAGGCAAAGCCATACTATAAAGCGAACAGAAATATTTCTAGCGATTGCCAAGAAATGTATTGCCTTGAAATGTGAGAATCTCGCGCGCCCTCGTCCTTTGGCGGGCTAAAACGTTCGGGTCACTCAAAAATACATGCACTCTATTGCGCGCGGCTGATTTGGGGCACGTTCTTTTCCAAGGAACACCAATTGATATCGGTTTGTCTGTTCGCTCTGATCTTTGTTTTACACGTTAAAAACATCATAAAGCTCGATTCTGCACTTAGTTTGACCAGTTTAGTCGACATATAATATGTAATTTTGAAGTTTTGATGCGCAAGAGTGCGGGTCCAGAAGTAATTTTGGGTGCATTTCAGCTGAAGCTGTTGGCATATGCTAATACAAAGATACACAACTTGAAACCAAACGATGTATTGGGTAAGTATGACTCCTTCTACGTCTTCTGATCGAAGAACATCAAAGGTAAGGGAATATTTATGTGGTTATTTTGGGTTTCTGTGGACTCCAAACGTAGAGAAGACATACTGCTAATATCTGAGCGCTGTCTCATAGTATAGCCTAGTGAACGAATTCTGTAACGTTAAAAATAAATGTAACACAGCGGTTGTATTAAGAATAAGTGTATCTTTGTAACTATATGTAGAACATGTATATTTAGTCATGTGGGGCGGCAGGGTAGCCTAGTGGTTAGAGCGTTGGACTAGTAACCGGAAGGTTGCGAGTTCAAACCCCCGAGCTGACAAGGTACAAATCTGTCATTCTGCCCCTGAACAGGCAGTTAACCCACAGGCCGTCATTGAAAATAAGAATTTGTTCTTAACTGACTTGTCTGGTTAAATAAAGGTAAAAAAAAAATAATAATAATAAAAATAAAAAAAATGTTTATTGCTTGTTATCTGACGTTATCTGTCGGAGCTATCATCATTTGAGTAGCATTTTTTGAAATGTCGTCATAGTAAACAGAGATTTATGGATATAAATGGCATATTATTGAAAAAAAAATGTTTTACTGTGTAACATGTCATCATATTACTGTCATCTGATGAAGATTTTCAAAAGGTTAGTGAATTATTTATTTTTAATCCTACTTTTAAATTTAATATTTTCTGGGACAAAATGGCTGCCGCTTGTCTTTTGTTTCGGTGGTGATCTAATATAAATATGTGCTATGTTTTCGCCGTAAAACATTTTAGAAATCTGACTTGCTGGGTAGATGAACAAGGTGTTTATCTTTCATTTGAGCTATTGGACTTGTTAATGGGGCGGCAGGGTAGCCTAGTGGTTAGAGTGTTGGACTAGTAACCGAAAGGTTGGAAGTTCAAATCCCCGATCTGACAAGGTACAAATCTGTCGTTCTGCCCCTGAACAGGCAGTTAACCCACTAGGCCGTCATTGAAAATAAGAATTTGTTCTTAACTGACTTGCCTAGTAAAATGAAGGTAAAAAAATAAAAATAAAAATGTGTGGAGGTTAAATATTTCTAAGAATATTTTTTTTGCATTTTGCGTTATGGTAATGAGCTTGAGCCGTAGTCACGATCCCGGATCCGGGATGGGTAGCATCGGAGAAAATCACTTACTGCTTGAGGAATAAGTTAAAGACATTTTACAGAATTTGGCAACCTTTTATTGACTATATGGAGAATCTCCCCCCACATCTCATTGATTGAATCTATATATAATCCTCACATAATGTTTCACACGTAATGTATAATATGTAGCCTACGGCAGGTGATCCAATGTCTCGTTATTTATTTTTTTCTTCTTGTATGTTTGTTTATATAATTTTTTTGTTTTTTTTGTTACACTAGTCTGTTACTGTCACTTTGTCCTATCGTTGACTAATATCTTTTCACTTTTGTTTTGAATGTTCTTAATTGGAAAAAGAAAAAAAAAAGAAAAAAAAGAAAAAGAAAGGCACTCTCTTGGCCGCGCGCATGAAAAAGCTCTGACACCGCAGGGTCCACTCATTCAGACTGCTCTTACTCCCTCATTTCTCAGAATACAAGCCTGAAACAATTTCTAAAGACTGTTGACATCTAGTGGAAGGCATAGGAACTGCAATTTGAGTCCTAAGTCAATGGATACTGCAATGGCATTGAATAGAAAACTACAACAAAAAACTAAAAAATCCTACTTCCTGAATGGATTTTTCTCAGGTTTTCACCTGAGTTTTGTTATACTCACAGACATTATTTTAAACCTTTTGGAAACTTTAGAGTGTTTTCTATCCAAATCTACTAATTATATGCATATCCTATCTTCTCGGCCTGAGTAGAAGGCAGTTTAATTTGGGCATGCTTTTCATCCAAAATTCCAAATGCTGCCCCCTACCCTAGAGAAGTTAAATTACGGAAGACACATTTCAGTTTAAGGCATTCAGTTGTACAACTGACTAGGTATCCCCCTTTCCCTTTCTGTGAGCTTGTGTGGCCTACCACTTCGATAATGAGCCGTTGTTGCTCCTAGACATTTCCACTTCACAATAACAGCACTTACAGTTGACACGGGCAGCTCTAATAGGGCAGAAATGTGCCTTACTGACTTGTTGGAAAGGTGGCATCATATGATGGTGTCACGTTGAAAGTAACAGAGCTCTTCAGTAAGGCCATTCTACTGCCTATTATTTGTCTATGGAAATTACATGGCTGTGCTCGATTTTATACACCTGTCAGCAACAGGTGTGGCTGAAATAGCCGAATCAACTAATTTGAAGGGGTGTCCACATATTTTTGTATTTATAGTGTACGTTCCATCCATGTTTACAGTCTTCGCTGTGACCTCCTGGTGAACCCAGAGAGGAGCCTCCTCTCAGCCCTATTTACCCAAGCCTGGCTCGCCCCCTCATAAACACACACAACAGGCAGCACACATCCCATTAATGAGACAAAATAAGCATTGGCTAACCACAGAACCTTGTTAGAGGCCAACAGCCTGTGTGTCAATAGTTGATGGGATTACTCAGATCAAGGAGGCTCCATATCAGTGTTTCCCAAAGTAGGGGCTTGGTTCATAGAACCGGGGTTACGTCAGTAACCTCCCGCGGCCGCTAGAGGTGGTTGTAATAAACAGAGGTTTCTGTTTTCTTCCTACAAATGTGTCTCTATCTTTTGAATGGTTTAAGCTACAAAATATTATGACCCCATCACTGAGAGATAAGACTCTCAGGAACACGCATGTCTGTTTCCCTCTACAATGTCAACATGCCACGCAGGACTCATTGGAACAGAGTGGACAAGACCAGGCACTAAACCCAACTGAGGGAAAAAAGAACATCACTAGCTAGGTTTCCATCCAATTGAGACAGATTTTCATGCAAATATTCTAAAATCTGCATGATAACAATATGCACATTTTCCCACCAGAGATGTTTCCATCAAATTTACTTGTTGCGAATAAACATCTGTGTGTGATGGCGTAGTGGACATAAAAATACATTTTGTGGTTAAATTCCCACGTACCGAATACAAGTTAAAAGGGTTCCATCACATTTTCAACTGTGCTAATGGCAGAGAATCGAACATGGGGGAGACTCACACTTGAGCCTTTCACTTTCACTTTTGGTCCACCAGCTTCAAAAAGCTCTAAAACCTGCAGAGCTGCTAGCAATGGTTTGGGTCTCACTGTGTGTCCCTTACAGATGGTTCATCATAACATGAACTGAGTATTGTAGGCTTTCCCATATAAACAGAAATTGAGCAAACAGTGCAGCAACCAGGAAATGACAGAACGATTTATACATTGCCTGCTTGACCCGATTTCCACTAGATAGCATAGCCACAAAGTCAGATGCCGGTCCGGTGGGAGAAATCAATAGGCGAATATCACAGCCAATCACAACACTTGCGGGTAAGTAATACCGTGAAAGACTATCATTCCACTATTACTGCAAATATATTATAGACATTTTCTGAAATTGAAATGCAAAATTATATATAAAAATCCTGTGTAGCCCCTTTAACCATCTGTAAGGGACACACAGTGAGACCCAAACCAGTCCTGGCAGAACCGCAGCTGCATTGTGAATTCACATGGAATTGTATTACTTTTTCGAACGTAATGCCAATAAAAATGGAAGTTTAAACGTTAAGAACATTTTTCCATTTGTCACATCCCTACTCACAACACACCTATCCCAGACATATAGGTGATTCTTACCTCCGTTATCAGTCCTCTTGAGGGCGCCGTCTTTGTGGGGGCAAAGCTCACACCTCTGCAGAGAAAGAAACAGGAGGGAGGGAGACATGGGCGATGAGCAAAACTCTATATCATGCAGATATATACTATACTATATAGGCTCTGCATCTGTCCTCATGCTCCTAGACCTTAGTGCTGCTTTTGATACCATCAATCAACACATTCTTTTGGATAGATTGGAAACCAAAATTGGTCTACACGGACAAGTTCTGGCCTGGTTTAGATCTCATCTGTCGGAAAGATATAAGTTTGTCTCTGTGAATGGTTTGTCCTCTGACAAATCAATTCTTAATTTCGGTATTCCTCAAGGTTACGTTTTAGGACCACTATTGTTTTCAGTATATATTTAACCTCTTGGGGATGTCATTCGGAAACATAATGTTAACTTTCATTGCTATGCTGATGATACAGCTGTACATTTCAATGAAACATGGTGAAGCCCCAAAATTGCCCTCGCTGGAAGCCTGTGTTTCTTTTTTTTTTCTTTATAAATTTTACCCCTTTTTCTCCTCAATTTCGTGGTATCCAATTGTTTTAGTAGCTACTATCTTGTCTCATCGCTACAACTCTTGTACGGGCTCAGGAGAGACGAAGGTTGAAAGTCATGCGCCCTCCGATACACAACCCAACCAAGCCGCACTGCTTCTTAACCTCTTGCTTCTACTCGGGACGCTTGCGTCCCAACTAGAGCTCTGGAAATGCAAATGCGCTACGCTAAATGCTAATAGTATTAGTTAAAACTCAAAAGTTCATTAAAATACACATGCAGGGTATCGAATTAAAGCTACACTCGTTGTGAATCCAGGCAACAAGTCAGATTTTTAAAATGCTTTTCGGCGAAAGCATGAGAAGCTATTATCTGATAGCATGTAACACCCCAAAAGACCCACAGGGGACGTAAACAAAATAATTAGCATTTCGGCGTTACACAAACCGCACAATAAAATAGAAAACATTCATTACCTTTCACCATCTTCTTTGTTGGCACTCCTAGATGTCCCATAAACACTATTTGGGTCTTTATTTCGATTAAATCGGTCCATATAAAGCCTAGATATCGTTATATGTAGACTGTGTGATAAACGAAAAAAACATCGTTTCAAAACGTAACGTCATTTTTTAAAATTCAAAAAGTCGACGATAAACTTTCACAAAACACTTCGAAATACGACGTTTGTAATGCAACTTTAGGTATTAGTAAACGTTAATAAGCGATAAAATTCATCAGGAGGCGATGTAAAGATCATTAGCTGTCCGTCTGGAAAAATGTCCGGCTAGAAACTCAACGAAAATATCCGGTCCTAGACCCGAGGAGATACGGTGCCCTGCATGTGTTTGACCAAGAAAAAACTCGAAGGGAAATGACAAGACTCTAGAAACCGTGTGGAAGCTGTAGGTACTGCAACCTCAGTCAATTAATTGTGGTTCACCTTTATCAATGGGTTCAAGTAGCGCATGGATATATTTTCCCATTTTCAGTGATCAGTTTTTCCTGTGCTTTTCGATGTAAATGCCGTTCTGGTAAAGCCACAGCAGTGATTTAACCAGTTTTATAAACGTCTGAGTGTTTTCTATCCACACAGACTAAGCAAATGCATATACTATATTCCTGGCATGAGTAGCAGGGCGCTGAAATGTTGCGCGATTTTTAACAGAATGTTCAAAAAAGTAGAGGGTCGACTTAAGAGGTTAACACAGAGCGCATCCAACCCGGAAGCCAGCCACACCAATGTGTCGGAGGAAACACTGTGCACCTGGAAACCTTGGTTAGTGGGTACTGCGCCCGGCCCACCACAGGAGTCGGTGGTGCGCGATGAGACAAGGACATCCCTACCGGCCAAGCCCTCCCTAACCCGGACGACGCTAGGCCAATTGTGTGTCGCCCCACGGACCTCCCGGTCGCGGCCGGTTACGACAGAGCCTGGGCGTGAACCCGGAGTCTCTGCTGGCACAGCTGGCGCCCTGCAGTACAGCGCCCTTAACCACCCGGGAGGCCCGGAAGCCTGTGTTTCGGACATAAGGAAGTGGATGGCTGCAAACTTTCTACTTTTAAACTCGGACAAAATAGAGATGCTTGTTCTAGGTCCCAAGAAACAAAGAGACCTTCTGTTGAATCTGACAATTAATCTTGATGATTGTGCAGTCGTCTCAAATAAAACTGAAGGACCTCGGCGTTACTCTGGACCCTGATCTCTCTTTTGACGAACATATCAAGACTGTTTCAAGGACAGATTTTTTCCATTTACGTAACATTGCAAAAATCAGAAATGTTCTGTCCAAAAATGATGCAGAAAAGTTCATCCATGCATTTGTTACTTCTAGGTTAGACTACTGCAATGCTCTACTTTCTGGCTACCCGGATAAAGCACTAAATAAACTTCAGTTAGTGCTAAATACGACTGCTAAAATCCTGACTAGAACCAAAAAATGTGATCATATTACTCCAGTGCTAGCCTCCCTACACTGGCTTCCTGTTAAGGCAAGGGCTGATTTCAAGGTTTTACTGCTAACCTACAAAGCATTACTTGGGCTTGCTCCTACCTATTTTTCCGATTTGGTCCTGCCGTACATACCTACACGTATGTAGGTATGTACATGACCTACGGTCACAAGATGCAGGCCTCCTAATTGTCCCTAGAATTTCTATTTTAAAAAAACAGAGGCAGGGCTTTCTCCTATAGAACCATTTTTATGGAATGGTCTGCCTATCCATGTGAGAGATGCAGACTTGTTCTCAACCTTTAACTCTTTACTGAAGACTCATCTCTTCAGAAGGTCCTATGATTAAGTGTAGTCTGGCCCAGGAGTGTGAAGGTGGACGGAAAGGTCTCAGGATGGTAAGTTGGTGGTTGAAGATATCCCTCTCGTGGTGTGGGGGCTGTGCTTTGCAAAGTGGGTGGGGTTATGTCCTGCCTGTTTGGCCCTGTCCGGGGGTATCATCAGATGGGGCCACAGTGTCTCCTGACCCGTCCTGTCTCAGCCTCCAGATTTATGCTGCAGTAGTTTGTGTCGGGGGACTAGGGTCAGTCTGTTATATCTGGAGTTTTTATCCTGTCTTATCCGGTGTCTTGTGTGAATTTAAGTATGCTCTCTCTAATTCTCTCGGAGGACCTGAGCCCTAGGACCATGCCTCAGGACTACCTGGCATGATGACTCCTTGTTGTCCCCAGTCCACCTGGCCGTGCTCCTGCTCCAGTTTAAACTGTTCTGCCTGGGGCTATGGAACCCTGACCCGTTCACTGTGATTATTATTTGACCATGCTGGACATTTATGAACATTTGAACATCTTGGCCATGTTCTGTTATAATCTCCACCCGGCACAGCCAGAAGAGGACTGGCCACCCCTCATAGCCTGGTTCCTCTTAGTTTCCTCCTAGGTTTTGGCCTTTCTAGGGAGTTTTTCCTAGCCACCGTGCTTCTACACCTGCATTGCTTGCTGTTGGGGGTTTTAGGCTGGGTTTCTGTACAGCACTTTGATATATCAGCTGATGTAAGAAGGGCAATATAAATAAATTTGATTTGATTTAGATACACTCACAAGCATGTGCCCTAATCTCTTTCTAACACACACTTCTGGGTAATCAGTGATCCAACACTTATCAAATAAGTATAAGTTGGTTCCAACCCATAGCATAGGAAGGGAGGGCCTAGTTGGCTTCAAGCCTCAGCTTTTCCTACAGTACAAACATACTGCTGCCCAAGACTGCTTCCCTTTCCTGTGTGTCTGTGTCCGTGTGTTTTTATCTCTCCAGTCGTGCCAATTTCACACCCGTTACTCCACCCCTCCCACAGGATGCATGCCATCCCTCAACATCCCTGACAGTTTTTGTCCACACAATATCATAAGAGACTATGACACCACTGTTTAACCATTTCTACAGCCAGGATGAGAAATACTCTGGGGTGCGTCTTAGGCATGCCTGTTGCTTCCACGGACATGACCCACTCTGTCACTGTAATATTAACCAATGTTGTACTTGGTTTTTTTGGATTGGTTAATACAAGCACCACATGGTAGTATTTACTGCCAGGTAGTAGAGCTGGGAAATATGGACAAAAATCCATATCACCATAAATTGCCTGAATTAATGTGATAACAAAGAGCGTAAGTTTAAATTGTTTAAGTTCAAACCTCACATATCTCTAGTATAGGCTACTTACTGTAATGAACGACATATGCAAAATGCCTGCGATAAGTGATCAGTATAGTAACAATAGTTATTGGTTTACTGTCCCAGCTCTACCAGGTAGTTGCCAATTGTGTTGAATTATTTGAAGTGCCAGAGATATACCACATAATTTCCTATAAAGTATCAGCTTAATACTAGTGGAAGCTCTATCATAAAATACAGTGCTGAGAATGCATTGTTGATATTCTATTGATCAGACTCACCACTCTGGCTGCTCTCTCCTGAGATTCACACTTCCTGCAGAACCAGGGTCCAGTGGGCACCTGCACGATGCCATAGCACGCTGCAGAGAGAACACAGTTATTAACCACAATAACCTATCTCACACTAGGGCTGCAAAATATGGGCAAAATAAAATGTACGTGATTTAAAAACAAACAAATATTGTCATTTAGAGCATTTATTTGCAGAAAATGACAACTGGTCAAAATAACAAATAAGATGCAGTGTTGTCAGACCTCGAATAACGCTAAAAAAAATAAGTTCATATTCATTTTTAAACACAATACGAATGTTTTAACTTAGGAAGAGTTCAGAAATCAATATTTGGTGGAATAACCCTGATTTTCAATCACAGTTTTCATGCGTCTTTGCATGCTTTCCACCAGTCTTTCACATTGATGTTGTGTGACTTTATGCAACTACTGGCGCAAAAATTCAAGCAGCTCGGCTTTGTTTGATGGCTTGTGACCACCCATAACTAATTTAGTGTTTTTTACACTGTTCCAAAAAGGCAGAAAAATGATACTGTAAAGTAAAAGCACCTGTTTGTCAAATAATATGCATGCAGCTCTTGCTCATATATCCTCCTTTTTCTTGATCTCCTTATTATGATGATCATCCTTATAATAATATGTAATGTTGTTATCATTAGTAGCCTGGTATTACTTGTAGGCCTAAGTCTTATACTCTAACTTACTTAGGCCTATATTTCAATATGTATCAATAATTAATTTGTTCATGACATCAAACTGCATACGAGACATTCATGCTTGAAATGCAACCAAGCAGTTTAGTTTTAAAATTAAATATCAAAGAGAGCATTGAATAATTACACTATGCAATAAACAGCAAATTAATGCATGCATGCAACTATTTTTAGTCTGCTGTAATAAAGGCTTTATATATATTTTTTGTCGTTGTTAGATCAGACTCTCTGGTACACTTATTTATTTAGTGTTGTTTACACTGTTCCAAATGGTCAGAAAAAGTTATAATATTGTAATCTAACAGCAACTGTTTGCCACACATAATACTCACACAACGTGTGCTCTGATAACTTCCTTTTTCTTGATCTCCAGTAGTTTCCGCAACTAAGTCAAATGTCTTCCACAGATCTGACTTCCCCTTTCCCTCCTGAGCAACCAGTAAACATCCGCCTAGTTCGGGTCTCTTTTTCACATCCTCCGCATCCATTTTGCTGTCACGTGTTACTGTGTTTGGAGTTTGTTATAACCAATTTATTGATGTGATTATGATAGGCTATAGGTCAGACCCTATTGGTCACATGCATGGTATGCTTACATGTTTCACAAAGAGAGCAAGGGCTGAGGGAATAGGGAATGTTTTTCCTAAACAAATTAGGGACTTCAGTAACAGAACTGGTCAGTCAGAAACAAGTAAAAAACGAAATGGCTGAAATGGTGTTGCAGCTTCAGCACGGACAGCGCAATATACAATTGTTGTGCTGGGGCGCATTTTTGCAACAGTAGGGAGTAGAGCGAGACAACATGTGCTGGTCACACAGGCACTCACTTTTTTTTTATACAATGTGACCATCGGGCTAATTCTCAAGTCATGTGTGTCTTAATTATTTAATCAAAACGTGTGCTTAAAGCATCTGACAAGCTCAGTGCATATGTAGTTTATTTTATTCAAACACATAGGGCGTGTGTCTATATATGGAAAAATAAGTTAAAACATTTCGACCAATCGATTGGTTGAAAGAACAGGATGACTCTCAGGTCGACCAAGATTTTTTTGTCGGGACAGCTCTAATCAACAGAAATAATCCACTGATAATAAAAAGGGTAATGTTTATATTGTTGTGGACAGAGGAGTCAGTGATTGGTACAATCGTGTCACAATGTGTTGGTTAGCTACAGATTACATTTACACTCCCAAGTGGCACAGAGGTGTAAAGGCACTGTATTTCATTGCAAGAGGCATCACTACAGTCCCTGGTTCTAATCCAGGCTGTATCACATCCTGCCGTGATTGGGAGTCCCATAGGACGGCGCACAATTGGCCTAGCGTCGTCCAGGTTTGGCTGTCATTGTACGTAAGAATTTGTTCTTAACTGACTTGCCTAGTTAAATAAATGTTAAATGAAAAATTTAAATAATTTTGACCCAATGAATTCACATTTAAAACGAATGGGTGGGTGGGTATTTAATAACAAGGGTCTAAAGCATGTACAAATAGGTGTGTTTAGTTGTATGGGTAAGAGGCCAGATATTCAATTTACCAGAATTATGACAACTACGAAACGAAGCATGACAATGATCACGAGTTTCTCTCTCACAAAGCCAAAATCACCCGTATTGACTGGATACCAGTCAGTCAGCCTAGTTCTGATTGTGACTTTGTCAACAGAATCTGAGTACCATTGACATTGTTGTTTGGATCTGTGAAACCATCTGTCTTATTTGGGTTTAATGTGTTGCAGACAATCTTAAGCTAGCTACACAGCCTGGTTCCTTCTGTATAACAACTTAGCTAGTTCCCGCATGGCACTATTGTTTACTAAACTTATCTCGCAATATATTGGGCAAATATGATTTAGTAGTTGGCTATCATCACTGATAGTGTGGTAATGTGTATCATTGGGTAAGACCTTGTAGCCAACATGTTTGTTAAATTCTACAAATAGTAGCCAGGATAACATTACAGCCAATGTTGACAGCTGCAGAAATGTTAGTTACTTTAGCCAACTCCATACCTACTAGACAGGAAGGCTAGCTATGTAGCGTGGGTATGGAGTTGGCTAAAGTAACAAATGTCTGTAGTTGTCAAGATAGGCTGTAATGTTTTCTTGGTTATACAACTCGTAGAACTTAACATGTTAGCTACTTTATCTTACCCAATGATTAACATTAACACACTACACGCGCGCACAACTGTCGATTGAATAGAACTAAAGTTAGCTAGCTAACAATATAACCTTGGCTATTGGCTAGCTGAATAGTTCGCTAGCTAGCTAATAGCAAAACTAGCTAGAGTAGGGGAGTATTCATTACGGAAACCGTTTACCGTTTAAAAACCAAACGGAAGCAAACATAGAAAACGACCATCCCTACTGGACAAACGCAGGTAGATCACTCCCCGTTTCGTTCCGTTTGCTTCCATTTTTTTAAACAGAATCAACGTAATGAATACACCCCAGCTAACGTTGATAGCTAGCCAGCTTCATGGCAGGCGATCAACCGCGATAGCTAGCCTTAGCGAGCTAGCTAGCAACTAGCTAACGTTAGTTATCGGATGTTAGTCAAGCAAATTTCATGTTACATGCATTTGACTTTATTCAGTGTTTACCTTGATGGACTGCAACATTGCAGCCGTGACCGTCACAGTAGACGAGAGGGTTTTCTGCCCAGCCTCTCTCGTCTGAGCACACGCAGCAACCTCCAATCATCTCCTTCATATTATTTGCCAAAAAGTCGTTGTCCGCTGCCAGGCACAGCTCGCCGGAGACCATCTACGGAGAAAGTGAACATGCGAAGACAACAAAGATGAGCCTAAACCTTTGCAGAAGATCCTCATCTACCCACTGTGACAACGCTTTTGGTCTCACTTGGCCGAAATGTCATGTTTTAGTCGTGTTTACAATCCGTTTCGACACCGTATTTTTTCCACTTCAGCGAAGGATACACACCGCGCGAGCGAGAAGAAGCGGCCGGTCGGAAAGTGGAAGTGCGTAATCACGAATGGCCAGTGACAGCGCAGAAAGGATGGATGTGATTGGCTCAAAGAGTGTTGCCAGTTTGCGTGGCGCCATTTTGACTCCACATGGCCTTTTAAAACGAATGTGTTTGCTTTGGAAACTTTTGTAACACTAGCTACTGCCATGCGTGGTTTTTACAAATGGTGAATTGCGATTGGCAGCATTGTATCCACCAAATACCAACATGAGGTTTTTAAAATATGCATTATGCATACCTTATCATAACAAAAACACGTATGACGATTTCTCTATTGTTTGTAGGCTATTGTTGTCATTAAATATGTTTTTAAATAGCATAAAGATGTAGCCAAGACCTATAGTTTAAAACCATGTTTAGAAAACCTAGACATAATTTTGCTTTCAAAGAATATAATGTCATTCATTGAGCACTAAGACACTACACTGTAGGTCAACTTCTATTTGCATATGAACGTTTAATGGTGAATTGCATGATGCATGCATGGCCCAGGTTTTTTGTTGGTTGCAAACACTATTAGCCTATACACATCTGACAATGCCCACTGCCTTTACATTATCCCTGAATAAAACATAAGTGTTTGTTTGTGTCACTGTCAATTGTCTTTCCAATTAGGCCTATATATCATCCCATGTGTGTGTGTGTGTGTTGCAAAATGGTTTAAGGAATAGGCACAGTGAGGGAGAAATGTATGTGGAATTACTCTGGGCTTAGAATGAGTGGGATAATTGTATACAGTCAAATCTGCTCTCAAACATCACTGCTAGAATCTTAAATTAGAGAAAAACATGGAAGGCCTACATAAAGCATGAATGGAGCTGAAATAAAATGTTTACATGTGTATTTTTGTGTTTAACTCTTGGAAGACTCAATAGTCAAATTATGAGCTAAAATAAATCCCAAATAATCTAATAAATGTTTTTTTAACAGAACTGGGCATGTCAAATCAATATATATATTTTTTAAATTTAAATTAAATGTTCAACTCAGTAAATTACTTCCACTTTACACACATGAAATGCAAAAGCACACTTTTTAAACAAAATTGCATTACGCTTTTGTTTTGAACGTTGTTAATGACATAATCTTGGTTGAATCAATCAGAGAAACTGCACTGTGCTTGCATCACCGTCCGCGAGCCCTCAGAAGTCTCCCGCTCGCTCCCGGTTTGGTTTCCAGAGAAACGTAATGACTTGCCAATAATGTGGGAGAGCACACGAGCGTCTTCCGTGTAATGTGGAGAGCGAGAGGTCCCCGGGAGTGGTCTCCCTATTGTTGGCTTTAATTTCAAATTGCTCAAATGCTCCAGTCCACACTGGGCTCCGCACAAAACGGGGAAAAGGGGAAGAGGGGGGGAAAAGGAAAAAAAGTGAATTGTGTGTGGCGGGGGAAAACCTATTAGAGTTGGCGAGAACAAAGGAAGGCGAGGGGGGCAGCTGTCGGAGGGTTGGAGGCTACTGAAACACTGAAATAGCAAATTATTTTTACAACTTGCACTTGATTAAGTCTAAGTCTTCCCGTACATGTGCTCTCTTCGTGCTCAGAGAGAAGAGGGTTCATGCATTGGCGAGAGGAAATTACTTCTGCGCTGCTTCCTATTACAATTCAGTGCCCCTATAACAGGTTTACTAATGGAAACTATATAGCGAGGTTATATATTGGCTTAATTTTAATGACGCATACTGCTGGCACAGGGGTCAGTGTCAAATATATATGCTGTTTTGTAGAAAACTATAATATAGCCAACACATATAACATATAGGCCTATAACAAATATATGCCTATTCTGTTATTGGGTCTATGTTTGTTATTTGCCTATATGTTATTTTGCAGAAAATAGTAGGCTAACCTTGCATGCACACATGAAACTAAGATTTGTAATTTCTTAGGCCTATAGGCTAATACATGGCACAACATCGCAGTTATTTTTGGTCATGAACCTATAACAGTTCAAGAACTTCAGTAGCATATACTTAATTAAACCGTGAAAATCCACAATATTTTAAATTCCAAACTTGTATGTAGGCTATAATTTTTTACAAAGTATTTTAAAATGTATTTGATAAAATAGCCCAGTGAACTGTAATGTCTTTTTGTATCAACATCACATTTGACCATGTAAAATGTTTTTGGGAGTTCCACACCTCATGTGACTTGTTATAGTTTGTTGTGGTTAGTGTTTGAGACATGGGGGAGCCTCATGTTTAACCCTGACATGACAGATTTGATCTCCACTGATGTAGTACACTGTAACTGCTAAAGAGAGACATTTCTACATCTGACCAACTTTCCCAAATATGTTTTCTGTCATGCAGTGCCATGCTTCTTATGACTAGGATCCAAATTCATCCAAAGGCTGAAAAACTATTGCGGTTGGTTTCTTGGATTTGCTCTCAGATGTTATATATTTCAAGGTAAGGTTTTGCACATGTTTAGAATATCATTTATGATGTATTGTATTTGTCAGGGTCTCGGTAACAGCAGAAACAGTTCTGCTGACTCCAAACTCCAGCCCCTGTGAAATGCAAACCTTTTAAAATGAGAAAAACTTCAAACGAATTGACCCCATTCACATTTCCAAAACAATGCATTTAAAAAAGAATTTTCTTCTCTTTTTTTACACTTGGCCTATATGTTTTTAACCGAATTTAGTAAACCATATAATTATATATTGTCTTTGTCTTTACACAACCCTTTTGAATCGCTTGTCACGTTCCATTAACTGTAGGATACGTCTATAGGCCTATGCTCAATGATTGGGCAAATGGTTAAAAGACTAAGAAATGTTCAATGTTGTGTGAATGAAATTGTGAAATGATTCAATAATAAATATGCCTGTTAGGCAACTTTCAACGTTTATTTTAATCGGTTGGGCAGCGTTTCGAAGCCAAGCTGGGTCTTTCTCAGTTTACCCTCTAGTCCAGCATCTGGGTGTTTTTATGAATGTGCATACCATCCCACTAAAGATATTTGGGAAACACCATCTACCATCTATGAATTATTGTATTAAATATGGCCTCCTCAGCCCCTCCCACTGTTGGCTACCACTTCAGACAAATGATGACCAACGGTATCTGGCAGTCAGTCCTCTGTTCAGTCGAGAGCCTGCTTATTAACACGGGCAGAGACCATAGGCTACATTAAACCAACATGACACTGCATGACTGTCCTGTTCCATGCGACACTCATGGCGATGGGGGTTGTCTTGCATGCAGCCTGGAGGCCTAAGGGCCGTGGGGATTAAGTGGGAAAACTGCAGAGTAAAGACCTATATATAGAAGGTATGATACGAAGGAACAGGTTTTCAAAACAAATTGTGTAATCACTGAACTCTAAAAAATGAAATACATCGCATAGGCTACCTGTATAATTATGAAAATTAATATAAAATATATAACAACCAACATAAATAAATACATTTTTGTCTAAATTTCGACCAAATAATTAGCCTATTTATTTTACCTTCTGTCTTATGTTACATGTCTTACAATTATTTCCCATGCAGGCAACATTTTAAATATTTCACACTTGACTGTTCATGTCGAAAATCCTCTCTAGTTCAGAACTAGAACAAAACTGTGAATGGGACATCGGGTCTATGGGGAGACTGAACCAGATAACGTGGAGGGTAAACCAGGTTGGGGGGTGAGAAACTATAGGTGTAAAAGATTGGTTACGACCAGCCTTCATCAAACCGAATTCAGACAGCCAAATCGGCCTTGTTGTGTATGATGAACATTGACGCTAGATCAACACCGTTAATAATTGATGTTCAGATCATGGATGGAGGGGAAATGATAAACTCCTCCTTCCCCCCTCTCTCTCACACACACACACAACCTTGTTCGTTAACAAAAAAGGCCACTAAATAAATTGGATCTTATTTGTGTGTCGATTGTTAGGCTGCAATATCGAACATCATATGAAACTGTGGCGTATGGCTTTCCTGACAGAGATGAGTGGAAAACGTATGGTCAACTAATAACAAAGCTTTTATAAATGCATAATTGTCTTTTTTACTCGAGTACCTTCTCTTTTGATCTATTGTTTGCATTATTGTTCGCCTCGCCTCCATAGGTGGCTGTTGTTCATTATGAGTAGCTTGTTAACAAATATATGATTTATCAAAATGGTTTTATACTGTCTGCACTCATGTTTTTAAATAATTAAACAACATAATAATTATGCAACGACACACACACACACACACACACACACACACATGCATACACACCAACTCAAAGTTCTAGTTCTATATCGCACGGACCTGAGGATGAGCTGACGCATGGCATGGCTTCAGTGCCTCATTCAGTCATCTGTCTGTTGGTTCTAACAATAAGCCAAACGTATAATTACACGGTATGTAATGAGTAATTAGCGAGCTGGGCCAGAAAGTCTTCACAGCCATATGTAGTCTGAGATATATGGCATGTTGATACTCCTGGAAGGCACATGTTAGCCAGCTTTTAGTTAGCCTCTGCTTGGTGATCAAACTAAAATCAAATCAAATGTTATTTGTCACATGCTTCCTAGGTGTAGACTAACAGTGAAATGCTTACTACAATATGCATTGCGATGACCATCTATCTCCCTCTCTCTCTTTCTCTCTCTGTCTCTCTCAATTCAATTCATGGGGCTTGGAATGGGAAACATATGTTAACATTGCCAAAGCAAGTGAAGTAGATAATATACAAAAGTGAAATGAACAATTAAAATGAACAGTAAACATTACACTCACAGAAGTTCCAAAATAATAAAGAGATTACAAATGTAATAGTATATACAGTGTTGTAACAATGTGCAAATGGTTAAAGTACAAAAGGGAAAATAAATAAACATTAATATGGGTTGTATTTACAATGGTGTTTGTTCTTCACTGGTTGCCCTTTTCTTGTGGCAACAGGTCACAAATAGCATTCTAGTTTGCTCTGTTTTTTAATTAATTATTTCCAATGTGTCAAGTAATTACCTTTTTGTTTTCTCATGATTTGGTTGGGTCTAATTGTGTTGCTGTCCTGGGGCTCTGTGGGGTCTGTTTGTGTTTGTGAACAGAGTCCCAGGACCAGTTTGCTTAGGGGACTCTTCTCCAGGTTCATCTCTCTGTAGGTGTTATGGAAGATTTGGGGATCGCTTCCTTTTAGGTAGTTGTAGAATTGAACGTCTCTTTTCTGGTTTTTGATCATTAGCGGGTATCGGCCTAATTCTGCTCTGAATGCATTATTTGGTGTTTTACATTGTACACAGAGGATATTTTTTGTAGAATTCTGCATGCAGAGTCTAAATTTGGTGTTTGTCCCATATTGTGAATTCTTGGTTGGTGAGCAGACTCCAGACCTCACAACCATAAAGGGCAATGGGTTCTATAACTGATTCAAGTATTTTTAGCCAGATCCTAATTGGTATGTTGAATTTGATGTTCCTTTTGATGGCATAGAAGGCCCTTCTTGCCTTGTCTCTCAGATCGTTCACAGCTTTGTGGAAGTTACCTGTGATGCTGATGTTTGTACCAAGGTTTTTTGTGGGCTATAGGGCAACGGTGTCTAGATGTAATTTGCATTTGTGGTCCTGGCGGCTGGACCTTTTTTGGAACACCATTATTTTGGTCTTAATGAGATTTACTGTCAGGGCCCAGGTCTGGCAGAATCTGTGCAGAATATCTAGGTGCTGCTATAGGCCCTCCTTGGTTGGTGACAGAAGCACCAGATCATCAGCAAACAGTAGACATTTGACTTCAGGTTCTAGTAGGGTGAAGCCGGATGCTGCAGACTGTTCTACTGCCCTCGCCAATTCGTTGATATGTATGTTGAAGAGGGTGGGGCTTAAGCTGCACCCTTGTCTCACCCCACGGCCCTATGGGAAGAAATGTGTGTGTTTTTTTGCCTATTTTAACCGCACACTTGTTGTTTGTGTACATGGATTTTATAATGTTGTATGTTTTTCACCCAACACCACTTTCCATCAATTTGTAAAGCAGACCATGCTAATTTGTAAAGCAGACCATGCCAAATTGAGTCAAAGGTTGTTTTTTTTAACTCAACAAAGCATGACAAGACTTTGCCTTTGTTTTGGTTTGTTTGTCATTTAGGGTGTGCAGGGTGAATACGTGGTCTGGCGTATGATCATTTGGTAAAAAGACAATTTGATATTTGCTCAGTACATTATTTTCACTGAGGAAATGTACAAGTCTGCTGTTAATGATAATGCACAGGATTTTCTCAAGACTGCTGTTGACGCATATCCCACGGTAGTTATTGGGGTCAAATTTGTCTCCACTTTTGTGGATTGGGGTGATCAGTCCTTGGTTCCAAATATTGGAGAAAATGCCAGAGCTAAGGATGATGTTAAAGAGTTTTAATATAGCCAATTGGAATTTGTTGCCTGTATATTTGATAATTTCATTGAGGATACCATCAACACCACAGGCCTTTTTGGGTTGGAGGGTTTTTATTTTGTCCATAAGTTCGTTCAAGGCAATTGGAGAATCCAGTGGGTTCTGGTAGTCTTTAATAGTTGATTCTAAGATTTGTATTTGATCATGTATATGTTTTTGCTGTTTGTTCTTTGTTATTGAGCCAACAAGATTGGGGAAGTGGTTTACCTACACATTTCCATTTTGGATAGATAATTATTTGTGTTGTTGTTTGTTTAGTGTTTTCCAATTTTCCCAGGAGTGTATTAGAGTCTATGGATTATTCAATTACATTGAGCTGATTTCTGACGTGCTGTTCCTTCTTTTTCTGTAGTGTATTTCTTTATTGTTTTAGTGATTCACCATAGTGAAGGTGTAAACTCAGGTTTTCTGGGTCTCTGTGTTTTTGGTTGGACAGGTTTCTCAAATTTATTTTTTAGGTTTTTGCATTCTTCATCAAACCATTTGTCATTGTTGTTCATTTTCTTCGGTTTCCTGTTTGACATTTTTAGATTTGATAGGGAAGCTGAGAGGTCAAATATACTGTTAAGATTTTATACTACCAAGTTTACACCTTCACTATTACAATGGAATGTTTTGTCCAAGAAGTTGTCTAAAAGGGATTGAATGTGTTGTTGCCTAATTGTTTTTTTGGTAGGTTTCCACACTACATTCCTTCCATCTATAGCATTTCCTAATATTACTCAGTTCCTTTGGCTTTGATGCCTCATGATTGAGTATTGCTCTGTTCAAGTAGACTGTGATTTTGCTATGATCTGATAGGGGTGTCAGTGGAATGACTGTGAACGCTCTGAGAGACTCTGGGTTGGGGTCAGTGATAAAGTAGTCAACAGTACTACAGCCAAGAGATGAGCTATAGGTGTACCTACCATAGGGGTCCCCTCGAAGCCTACCATTGACTATGTACATACCCAGCGTGCGACATAGCTGCAGGAGTTGTGACCTGTTTTTGTTTGTTATGTTGTCATAGGTTTACCTAGGGGGGCATATGGAGTAGGGAATGCTGTTTCTCTCTCTCAATTCAATTCAAGGGGCTTTATTGGCATGGGAAACATATGTTAACATTGCCAAAGCAAGTGAAGTAGATAATATACAAAAGTGAAATAAACAATAAAATGAACAGTAAACATTACCCTCACTCTCTCTCTCTCTCAGCTAAGGAAGCACCTAAGACTGAAGAGAGCTGCATTTTCCTTTCTTTTCCGGAGGGAAGGGAGAGGAGACCGTGGGACAGTGGGGGAGGGCCATAACACTCCATGAATGAGATTGGGCGCATTTTCTCTTACACCCTCCACAACTGTTCAATTTAGGAATCTGGATTACCAGAATGGTCTAACAAGTAGCCTTGCTATCTCCATATTTAGCTTTTTTTATACTTTTCCCCAAATCATAGTTGACATATAGCTACAGTAGGACTATTTACATTGACACCCCCCATTTTAGCTGCTGCTACTCTCTGTTTATTATCTGTGCATAGCCACTTTACCTCTACCTACATGTACATATCATGTAAATGACCTTGACTAACCTGTACCACCGCACATTGACTCTGTACTGGTACCCCCTGTACATAGCCTGGTTACTGTTATTTTATTGTTGCTCTTTAATTATTTATTATTGCAGTTTTGTTTACTTCAGTTTAATTTAGTAGATACTTTCTTATTAACACTTATTTTTCTTAAGACCGAATTGTTGGTTAAGGGCTTGTAAGTTAACATTTCACTGTAAGGTCTACTACACCTGTTGTATTTGGCGCATGTGACACGTACAATTTGATTTGAAAAGAAACACTACCACACCGGTCCTGCCCCTCTGCAGCCGGCCTTGGTGTGTCTCAGCCTCGTCGGAGTGGAAGGGGAACGTCCCTATACAACCTCAGGCCTGGAGGGTTAGTTAATGGGTTGCACAATAGAGCTATACACCATCCATAGGCTACACAGAGCATATTTCCTAATTCTAAGACCCATTGGCGTCCTTATGAATTATTTATTGGTACGTTGATAGGTAACAAATCGCTAGACTACAGGCCATATCCCTGTCCATAAAATAGACCGTGTTCATTTATTGTGCTGTGATTTGTGATATGTTTTAGATTTGAAAGAATGTTAAAATTTGACAGACGAATAGCTTATTGCACACGAATATTGTTGGTCATCAAAAATTGATGCACCAATTCGTTGATTGAAATGTTGTTGTTTATAATTGAGGATTAATGTTAGATCAGATGTACAATTATTATAAAAAAATGTTGATGAAATAATCATGCTGAAATTAAAAATATGTTACCCCTCCACTGTCAATGAAATAAAGTAGCCAACTGATAATGGCCTATGTTTGATTGTAATGTAGGCTATATTAAATGATTGTATAGAACTAGGCCTATATTAAATTACATTTCACATCAATTAAATTATTGATTTAAATAAAAACAGCCTACAATAGCATGACGGGGCTATTAAGCTGGTAGAGATTGTATAGAGGTAAATTAATTGGGCTATGAAGTAAAAACTAAGTTGCAAGCTACATGTTGAGCTTCCCCTAAAAACATGAGAAAGTAAAATGCATGACATGCACGCGAAATGATGTGTAATATACACGAAAAATCATTTTTTGTGTGTGTGTGAAATAAGCATCCGTCCAAAACGTGTGGTATTCAAGAAAGGTCAAGGGAATGGGTCGTGTGCTTAGATCTGACAATAAATCACATCCTCCACATCTACTGGAGCAGTGGTGATGCGTCAGACACTACTGTGGCAACAGCCTGCATACCTATTGGACATAGGCCTACATCCTCTCCTCTCTGGTGCCACCCCCCCCAAGCAACAACACGCTCACACTTCTGGCTCAGATTGCATGTAAAATCGCATTCTTAGGGGGGATCCGAAAAAGATAATTTATTTGTTTTGGCATGGCTAGTGAATTTGTGCCGTAAAATGCCTATCTACAAGTGCCTCGACCAAGTGTATCCATAAAAGTCATTGCAAAACAAATGACTTGGGGCAGGGTGGGGAAAGGGACAAGGTTAATAAAATGAACACTATGAGTTGGGTGTTAGAGAAGCAAGTTGGTTTCAAGGGTTAAGGTGTTGGGATTTCAGAGTTTGGGTAGAGTGAAGCACTTTCAGAGCAACGGGTTTGCTTTTTAAGAAATCAACCGAAACACAAACGGGAGTTATTCAGCTATTTAATCACGGTTGACAGATATCCGTTTTGTGGTGTGGTTTTCCCACATGGGAAACACGCGCACTCACATACACCTAATATAATAGCTACACCACAGGTTTTAAAGTCGTGTGCCTCAACATTTCAAGCATATTTTGTTAAAATAACTGCATTTACGTTCGTAATGGGGGGCCGATTTATGTTGTTTAATCCTGAAATATTCTACTGTCTGTTCGGCCCATAGGCCTGTATTTTCTTCTTCGTATTCACTTCACACGTCTCTCAAATAGACTATACCTGAGCGCAACCACATCCTGTAGGCTATAAAGGCCAAGAAAATGCTTTAGAAGTGTAAACGAGAGGGAAACATTACTCTTGTTCTTTGTTCTTTGTTCTGCATCGTTTTCCGAGAAAAGCGCGGACGTGTGTGAGTGCGTGCGCATGTGTGTGTGAATGACTAAGTGTGTGTGTCCTCTTACCTTCCACTCGCTCTAATCCGCCAATCTCCTCCATCTGCGCAGCCATGTCTTCGCCAAAAGCACACGTGCACATTACAACAAACATATCTATCCGCCCGAGTGATGAATGTGCGCCCCGGGAAAGGCAGGAGGCTAGTCTGACAGTCGGGTCTCTCTGGTCGCGGTATTCCCCGGGTATTATTGAGCCTCCATGCAGCTCGCTGAGGTGCAGCACGCTGATGTGCTGCTCTGGGGCGTGAGTCATCTGCAGTCCACCGGCCTGACCGGCTGAGCTCAGAGGGAGAGAAGAGAAGAGAGGGACCGAGGGGGCTCCTCTCACAATGGGCCGGAGAAACGCAGGCAACAGTAGCCACAACTTCTGAATAGCCTGTAGCAGCTGATAGGAATATCGATGTTAAATAGGCTACAGAACTGCAACACAAAACGAAAGAGCAGCCCAAACGTTTAGCTTATATAAGCAAACAATGTGTAATGGGTAAACAAATGCGTGGTTTAAAAATGTCGAACTTAAAACACTATCCAGAGCAAGAAAATACCGAGTTGCAATAGGGAGGTTCATATAGAGCACAGGGGAATAGCACGGACCATGAACAAATACTCAATATACATTTTTGGGTTTCACATAAAATAATATATATTTTTTGTATTTTGATTCATTCTTTAAGGTTGTATAAAATGTTGGCCTGTATAAAAAAATATGCGCTGTAGGTTTCCCCATACCCTGAAATTACACAAATGAAATTCACAGTAGGCCTAATTTACCTTGTTACACACAATAATGATTCGAGGGTCTTTAGCCTACAATATCAGTGAATTTAGGCTATGGGTTGTAGACTATAGGTTTGGTAACGGGTTAAATAAAAAACATTCAGCCTACTTTGTCACATTTTTTAATTGCCCTTTGGGTTGATCCATGGGGCACATGCGTCTTTTCTGCACCATCACATCATTTAAATATCTATTGCAGGACAAAAAAATACCTTATTTTTACACGTCATTGATTAATTCAGGGAACGTCAATTTAAGAAATTATTGGAGAATGGATCGATGAGTAGGGGCCTACAAATCATCGTATCAATTTCTGCATACTTTTTGATAGCCCTATACATGATTCCCCCTGACCCTGTGAACGTGTCACGTTACTTAATTATTATTGTTTTATTCATAACAGGATCGTTAACCTATGACAGCAAACATATGTGTTATAAGGACTAAAAACGTTCAGTGTCCAATCAGACTAGATTTATTCTGTTGGCCTGTAAACTCAATGATTTGCTATGCCGACATTCCCTCAACCCGAAAACAGACAGGCCTTATATTTCTGTCTGTCTGCTAACTTCTTCAGGCCGAGTGACTTCAGACAATGTTCCGAACAGAACAGTGATGACATCTGCATAAAGTATTGATGAGTATTGATGAAGCTACGAACGTTTTTATATCTGCAAGGCGAGATCAAACCATATGTTTTATCCAACCAAACATTCTCTTTCTCTTTGGCTCTCTGTGGCCGGGCAGAGCTGGAGAGGTAGAGCCGTAATCCCCACGGATCAGGCCTCAGGGTGGAGCTCTGCAAACAGAGGACCCTTCTCCTTTGTCCATCCGAAGGCAAAACAATTATCCACACACACCTCAAAAGCTATAGAATACTTTATGCATGATAACTCGTTTCACTGAAGATGGTACAATTGGGAAAAGTCATGATGTGGGCTGGGTTGGATTAAAGTTTCCCCCCACCACACACACACACACACACACACACACAGGTGAAATACCAAGTGTCTCATGCATATTGTGCCTTCCTCCTTGCCTACTTAGTACATGTAGGCTACTTACCACGTATATACGCTACACACACAATTCAGGTGGAACCGAAAACCTCCTAATGACGGTGCGTACAGTTCAGCATCGATAGTAATAGCAGGCCATTTGGTCTCCCGACTCTGCGGCCTGCTGACACCGCTCAGCCCTCGATCTCAGCAGGGAGCTACAGGCCGGGATGTGCTTCCACTTGTACCTGGCCCTGGATCACAGGCTGCTAAGTAAACACACGTTAATGAATGTGCAATAGTGGTTTAGAAGCGCCTAAAGACTTGATGATAATATATGGCCCATAGAACCGGCTGTGTAGGACTGAAGCAGAGTAGTACAACAAATGAGTCAGGAAGTAGTGTATTTCTTTCTGTGGAGGTGAGACTGGAGTTCTTATGTCGGTAATATGACGGAGTCATCCATTGAATAGGGTAAATCATCACAATTACAACAACCACTTCGTTGACATTATAGCCTATAATAATATAACAAAATAACAAACAAATAGGCTAAATAAACAAACAAAGAAAACACTCCCCAATATAGCCTACCTTTCAAAAATAATCGAAGTACATTGGAGCTCCTTAGTGGAAAAGCACCAACCAACAATGCGTTCTTTATATTGTTATGGAATTAAACTGCAAGGGCAGGATGTAGAATTCCAAAGTTCTCCCTCTCACTCACGCCCCTTTTCTTACATCCTTCCCTCACCACAATCCTCTGCAACTTTACATTTAAAAATGTAACCTTTATCTAACTAGGCAAGTCAGTTAAGAACACATTCTTATGTACAATGGCGGCCTTCCCCCGGACGACTCTGGGCCAATTGTGCGCCGACCTATGGGACTCCCAATCACGGCCGGATGTGATAGAGCCTGGATTCGAACCAGGGACTGTAGTGACGCCTCTTGCACTGAGATGAAGTGCCTTAGACCGCTGCGCCACTCGGGAGTATTGGTTTATTATTGGTCAAGTATTTATAGACAAAGATTATATAGCCTATACCTATGTTATGCCTCACTATGGCTATTCTAACCCGCGACTATGTGCCTCAGAAACAGTTTCCATGATTTGCATGTTCTCTTTTCGTTAATTTCACAATTCAACGAGTCCGTATAGCGCCATCGCCGGTCATTTCTCCAGATCATCTGCGGGCTCACTGAGAGCTGCGAAGCCTAGGCCTATACCGTAAATTTACCAAAATTAGCGATAAAACCAAGGGAAATATACTTGTACGGGTTAAACCGTCATCATTAATGATCATATATATCTCCTATGCATGCTTGTTGTCTCACACGAACACACACAACAACAACAACAACAACAATTAACAACCCATTAAAGGCCTCTTAACATTAGGAGCAGGGCGCAGTTTAGTGATGATATGGCACAGTGTGACATTTCTCCTCTCAGCTTCACCCTGCTCTGCTCTCAGAATATCAACCCATTATCAACATGTGCATGATAGAGCCTTATACAGTGTGTGTTTTACCAAAATACATACTGATATGCCTATGTTCAATAGGCCTATAATAAACCTGATATTAATTATTATCACGTTTGCAGAAGAGGCCTTGGGGAAAATCAACTCTGAGCGTGCACTTTTACAGCAAGTGAAAGCTAGAGCTTTTCCCAGACTAATCGTCCGTCACGTTGCTCATGTTTTTATCGTGGTGGACCAGGGAACAGCAGACTCGGTGGCTGAGATAGAAATAGCATATCTATCGGTTTAGAATAAGACCGCGAGAAAGACTGACCATTAATACCGAGGTGAACGGCAATGCACGCTGACCCAATGTCTCTCCAAGCCTGAAAAGATACAAATACACCTTATGGAACAACGCGGACTGTGAAGAGATACACACACGCTATGGGGATCCTTAATAAATACAAAATGTAAGAGGAGGGCACCCAGACACACACACACATTGACCATTCACCAAGTTTCAACCTAAGTGCATTCAACAAAATGTAGAATGGTATCGAAAACTCATCAAATATAATAATCAAATATAACAAAATGGTGTATGTATGCCTATGTTTGTATTAATTCTGAAATAATAAGCCGCCCATGCATATATGTGTCGCTATGCGTAAAGGTTTGGCTAAATCGTCGTTAGAATGAGATCCCCTTTCACCCTTGATAATTCACGAAATAACTAAAAAAAGCTCATGCTTAAGATGAATTTCCTCGAGTACCCCGACATAACTCTACATTTGGGAGTTCAAACAGCGTTCTACCCAGGTGAAAAATGTAAATCTCTTTGTCTGAGTCCATTTGAAAGAATGTTACAACAAACCGTCACAATAGAATTAGCAAGGGGCTTAAAACAGATTGACAGACGTCTGAATTCAAACATGTCTGAATTTAACCATGAAAATTATATGCCATCTATTGGCCTATATTTCTTTGAAATGATATTTGTGCTCTCAATAATCCCACGTTGTTTGACTGACAGCGATATAGGCATAACGCCATAAATAGCCTACTAGCAGGATATAGAAGACGACTTGCCCATTTCAGCAAGTTCAGCTATACCACTTTATCTGTTAAAAAACAATATTGAAATATGAACTTGTCATAGCGGAATTATTTAGCATACCTAACAAACGGAGGTGGAGGTACAATAGTATGGTAATCAACGGGGGGTTTGAGAGGGGGGTGTCAGGGGGTGGAATATCCATTTTTATTGCATCACCTGTCAGCGGCGTCCAATAAGCTTCGAGTCTGAGGGCATTAATTGATGAAGGTGTCTCCGGGCTCGTGCACTTCCCCTCTGTCATTTTATTTGTGGCTAACCCCGAATCCAGGAGAGCAGCTGCATTTTGGCTCTTATTCTCTCTCTCTCCTTCCATCCCTCCCTCACCCCCCCCCCCCCCCCTCTCTCTCCCTCCCTCTCTCTGTGTAGCTCTCTCCCTACCCCTCTCTCTTTTTTATCCTCTCGTTGTGGCAGTGGTATACACCTTCCTGTCGTGCTGCCGGTCAGAGGGAGTGAGCAGGAGAGGAGGAGAGACAGGGGATAGCAGACAGCCAGCAGCCGGCCTGGCGGTAATCCTCGCATTCCTCCACCATGCCTGGTCCGTGGCAGGGTCCGGGGACTGATGCTGTGAACCCATCCGATACCACTCCATTTAACTCGGCATCTCAAAGTTTGCCTGTTCATGACGCAGCTTGGAGGTAGCCTACTAGGACGCATCAGCAGCGGCCGGCGAGTCAGAATGCATTGATCTCAAAACAGGGAGTTTATTCCTTTATTTTCGTGGCTGCATGAATACAACTGACCGAGTTAAATGCTGAGATTATTACAATAGAGAGTGAAAAGCAACATGGGAGACCTGAAGTTTGGGTTTGAGGAAATGCAGGGAGTGAGGCTGGGATACCTGCTGATAAAAGGAAAACAAATGTTCGCCCTCTCCCAGGTCTTCACCGACCTGCTGAAAAATATTCCCCGAACCACCGTGCACAAACGCATGGATCACCTGAACGTTAAAAAACACCACTGTGATTTGGAGGAGTTAAGAAAGCTCAAAGCAATCAATTCTATTGCTTTCCATGCGGCTAAATGTACTCTGATATCACGGGAGGACGTAGAGGCGCTTTATTTCTCCTGCAAAACGGAGCGCGTGTTAAAATCCAACAAAAGAAAAGCAAAGAAAGCCAGTTTACCGGAGGGTGTGGGCGAAGGCAAGCTCAACGCAGACACGCACCCTGCCGGGTTATGGAGGGAGAAAGTTTGGTTAAGTTTGCACAGCGTTCCACAGACTATGTCCCTCAAAAACAAAGCCGGCAGGAGAGAACAACCAACCTTGCGCCCCGACTCCAATCTACCTCAAATTTACAATAAATCCCTCGGTCGGGATTACTCCTCTGTCACCAAATCATCATGTAAACCCTTTAAAAACTATGAAACTGGTCAAATACCGAGCAATTGCGTCGCGTTTAGCCAGGGACACTCGTTTTTCCGGAGCGTGGTCAGCCGGCAACCAGTGTTGTTTCAGTCCGCCATTGCTGCTCAGTCCAGGCTCTCTGCAACCGGCGACCTACTTCACAAAAGGAAGAGGAGGCGCGAGGGGGGCGGCGGCAGGGATATGGGCATCAGCGGCGCGAGGCAGTCATGGAGCAGGAGCAGACACACACACTCACACACTTACTCTCACACACACCACCCGGTGCTCCTCGTGCAGCCCAAGTGCTGCAGAAAGCCCAAAACACACTACAACCACAACCGGACAACTCTGAGCCATTTTGACATTGGACACGAGTTTTACCTCGACCACCACGATCACCACCATCGTCACCCGCATCAACATGTGGGGGGGTTCCCGGAGAGCTACAGCAGTGACACGGAGTCCAGTTGCTACTCAGAGCGCCTCAACAACGACTCCGACATCGGCTCCAGTTTATCGACCAGCAGCAACTCCGGGACCTCTGATGAGGAGGATGAAGAGGAGAGCTCTGAGGTCAGTTCTGATGAGGAGAGTTCATCTCAGTCTGATAGCAGCTCTGTGTCCAGCCAAGTGTCTGTCCAGTCTATCCGCTTCAGGAGGGCCCGGTTCCCCTCTCTCAACACCACCAAAAATATCATCACTAGAACTCTGCCTAATGCTCAATCTCTCTCCACAACTCTCTCCAGCACTAGAAATCAGTCGAACTCTAGAACTCTATCCAACAGTAGAACTATCTCGCACACTAACGCACCTTTGCTCCTGCAGCCTACCTTCCACTACAGCCACCAGCAGCAGCCATCTAAACCGGTGGGCCAGTTTGGAACCAGCCAGGTGGACTATGACATTCCGAAGAAACAACCGAAATATGACTTTACAGCCAGGGAGGCCAAGCAGGACACACACACACACAGGTTCAGCTCGCCTGTCACCCGGGGGAGTTATTTCACTAAGAGGAGAGACAGGAAGGTTCCTGAGTCCCAGGTCCAGACCCAACGAGAGATAAAGCGAACCGAGCCCGTGTCCAGAAAATTGTACGCACTGAGCCCCTCACCTAACCCCAACGGAATAAAAGCGGTTCTTCCACACAGGACAACGGGACACGCAAACAAATGCCCCGCAGTTCTGAGCTCACACTCAGCGCCTGACAAAGACACAAAGTACCCCAAGCCTAAAAACAACAAGCTTTCATTAGCTACAAATCTAAAAAGTGAGGTGAGAATCAGCCCCAACCTGAAACTGCCCTTTCTGCTCAAAACCATTAAGACCGAGCCGGAGGAGCTATCAGTGGCCGGGGGTCCCCTCCCCGAGCGCAGCAGGGCGGTCAAGACTCCCCCCTTCAACCTGCAGAATGTGAAAATCAAAGTGGAGGAGAGCTATGATGAATACGAATACTATAGCCAAGCCTCTGGTTTCCAATGCCTAGGAGACGAGGCGGTTATCAACAATGGCCAATACTACGGCGGCGACATCAAACAAGCTGCTGGCTGTTTCAACAACGAGACCAAAGCCATTGAAAGTTCTGCTGGGGCTCCCAAGTCCTCCTCCGGCTTGCAGGAATGCGGGAGCACTCAAGACACCCCTTGTCCCGAGGAAGGGGAGTATAAAAACGGAGCTGGGGTCAGGAAAAACTACAGGAGTCTGGTGCTGGGGAAGAAGCCTGGAATTTCAAGGGTGCAGCAGAAACAGAACGTGTCTAAAGTTGACAGGACTTTGTCTTCTCGTCCCGTGGGCAAAGCTGAGATTTGCGAGGGAAATACTGAGGATCTAACAGGGGCGACTAAACGAAAACGCGCGTCCAGTAATGTAGCAGCCCCTCTGAAGAAGCCTTTCAGCTTCATGGCGAATTTCCCCGCTCCTCCGTCCCTGTTAGTGGGCAGCGACGGTGATTTAAGCCCTGCTTACTCTCTGAACTCTCTGGGGGGACCCCGACCTCCCCCTCGCTCTCACCCCGTGTGGCGATGGCAGCCTGGCGGTCTGCCTGTCCCTCCCCCACCCGCTCAGAGAATCAGGAAATGTTCACGCTTTTTTCTTTGACAAAAACAAGAGAAAGAAAAAACACCTGGATGGAAACCTACGTTGACTACAACTTGAGTCTTAAACTGAATGGGAGGCTCTAATGGCTTGCGTCCTTCCGTTGTTTTTATTTAAATTGTATCCTTTATATGATGTAGTGGATTTAAAACGTTCCTCGTTGTGGAGTTATAGATCAGTTATATACACTACTATTCTCCATATCGCGCGGACCATATTTGAGATGCTCTACCCATGCCACTGGACGATCCCTCCTCGTGGATTTATTCTGACTAACTAACTCTAAACAAGCTATCTACCATAAGCAATAGGCTACACGGTTTGGCAAAATGGGTTTACATGACTTTCTCTCGGATCTATTTTCTCTTCGCCTTGACGCTCGAGCGGTTGGATTGTACCAGGGTTTCAGTGAAGTAAACATTTTGTTGTGCTGTAGGCCTACTCCCTTTGTGGTGAGAGAAAGAGAGGGGGAGACTCCCTCTCATAAAAATCACAGCACTCCTATATGTTGGTCTTCTTTACTGTATTTTTCTAACATCAGCTTTAACTTGGGTAAAATTGGGTTTAATCAACAGATTCAGGGTTTTCCTTTGGTAACATGGTTAGGGCTACTACTATTGTCTGTCACATTAGTCCTATTATGAGCCGTGGTTGTTTTTTTCACTATAGGATTTGTAAAACCTTGTAGAAACCCTCATTTAAATTTTTATTTTATGCTTGCCAGAGTTTGGGTAAATTTGATCTAAATGTTATCTAATTCAGATAACTGTTTTTGAATTCGATTTCAAATGTCAATTAATTTATCCAAGCAAGTCCAAATTCATAATGTTCTTTGGACAGGCTATATTGAATTAGGAAGAATTGTGAGGGAAATTACCATTACTCTGGTCTGGCTGGTGCTTGCAGATTTTCCGTGTTTGTGATATGGTTTCCAGCGTTGTTTGTATTTATGAGAGTATTTCCTGGTAAACTTATGTTGGCTGTAGTAGACAGTCGCCAGCACCCATAAAGGCCCCAAAACACTGCAGGCCTTATGTACAGACAATCACACAGAGAGAGACTGCCCAGGCCTGACACAGATCAAGCCTTTCAGTGAAAAATCACACGTCCTGGACAGCCTTGCCTTTTTTTAGCATTTTGGTGGGACATGTTCCTTTATATTACACATTTATTTGTCAATTAAAACATTCGCAATGTCCTACACGAAAAAAGTATGAGAAAAACAGTGAAAATTACACTCCTGTCCAAGACGCTGGCTTAATACCAGTTTGGGATTTGCATCACACAAAAACCCAAACACACCAAAACGATGTCTTACAACACACCGAGCCTAATGTCATTTAATTTAGAAACAACACATGAAAGCACAAGTGGTAGGCCTACATGCTTTGCACTTTGACACACTCTAGGGTCCCATTTCCGCTTGATGATTGTAGGATAGCCTACATTATGAGAGAAGTTCAAATAAAATAAATGTAAGATAAGGTAGGCTACTAGCTTATGTCCATTTATAATATTTAATCTAAAACGTATAATTGGTTATTTGTGGCCATTCACATGAGGTTGAATTATTTTCTATTTGGGTCAACATGGTATTAGAGCAGTTTATCAGTTGTTTATTGTATCCTTACATCTGCAAGAATGAATAAAATGCCCAGCACAGCACGTTGCTGTGGAATAGTTAGCTATTAGCTCGGGGGTAAATGAATAATTACCTGTTAAATTCTGCTGGGAAGTCCACGGTGCTGAATTGACCTGGGAACATCTCCAGTCATACAAAATTATTAAAATAGACTATACAGTCAGTCGAAAATGTAGAGGCCCAAACACAAAGCTGATTGTGGCCCTTTGTTATGAAAGCATTGCACTCTGTTTTCCACAAAAGGCCATGTCCTTCTCCATGTCTACACTTCAATTGATTTACTCTCTACGCTGTTTTCTCACATGAATCAAGTCAGAAAAATATTTTCTAATGTTGCCACATAAACATGTATAAATCTAGCCTTTACATATGGACGCGTGATGAATGTATATGTCAAACTTTTTCCATTGATCCTTATGTTGCTAATTAATAAACTAAGAATAGACCAAAAAATAAAAATACAATTCAGTCAAATTTAACTGAAGTTGCACCTAAATATCGATCTTTTTCCACCAACGTAAAATGTTGATTTGGTGAAGTGGTGGCTAAGAATGAGCTTTTCTCCCGGTGACAAAGAGAGTCCGAGCCAGCCTGGCACATAACCACAAACAATATGCCTGATAATGTCAGGATTCTCACATCAACATCAGCAGCAAAGACAGAAACAAAAGCCCATTCGATTGGTGATTGTAGTTAAGGGAGAAAAAAAAGCCTCCGTTTCACACAATGCTCAGAGTTTGTATAGATTGATCTGTGTGTGACATGCACCTCTACCACCCCAAGCCTGTAGGCTTCCCATACCATAGTGCGCACTTCCCTTGTAGCGAAGGTAGAGAAGCACTTAAAAATGGCACATTTGCCTCCAAACTAAACACAGCCATTTTAATCTCCATTTGAAAATGACGTAATCTCTCTCCAACCTAGAGGGAGTTATGGGGAGGGGAGGGATGGAATTCATATGTTGCACGAGGGAAGCTTCCACCGCGTAATCCCCGCGTCAAAGTGTACTGGGCCAGAGGAGGGATATATACAGCCCAGTTTAGAGAGGACACACACATACACACACACACACACACACACACTTCCCGTTGTAGGTACTCGCCAATTCTCACGCCGATCACAGAGAACATCATCCGGGCAAGGAGATGGTGGTAGAGGCTTTTAGGGAAGACTAAAAGAGCTCTGACAGTGACGCTATCAATGTAAATAATTGCATGGTGTAGCAGCTCGAGGCACAGGGCTCTTTCTCGTTCTCCCTCTCGTTCTCCCTCTCGCTTTTCCTCTCAGCTCCAAACCTTATTTTAGCTTTTTGATACAATACTTGATTGAGGTCAGGGTTTTGACATGAAATTTGAAGTCACTCACTGGCTGTTTATATAAAAAACTGAATATTTATTTTTGTGAATTACTGGGTTTTGTATATCATTGTTGTTTAGGATAATGCACTCGAAATGAAAACCTTGAATGTTGGATTTCTGAAGCACTTTCCCTTTCTTCCGAGTTATGAATGACTCATTAAAGATATCTGAGTGTGAGTGACGCTGCATTCTCTTTGTTGTGAGTTGAACAATCACACACTTCATTCATATTGGTATTACACTGTATGCCTACATAGACTGAAACCTCACCAAGAGGATACCATATTGGAAGAGAATTGGTTCTTTGGACAAATGTGTAACTCAGAGTGTATTTTGGATTAGGAAATATTGGTGCAAGGGACAACTTTTACTATCCCTTATAGAAATGTAACTAAGACCCACAGAGATATTACACTGCCATGTTTGATACACACTATAGGCATACTTCTACGTAATATGGACATATTGGCCTAGTGAACATATAGGCCAAGTCAGTACAAACTTCTAGCAGTACACGCACTTCTATACACAAACCTTTTGCTTTTGTTTGCCATTAAGGCCGTACGAAGGGTTTCACCATTGATATCCACAGGAATATATGATCGACTCGTAGTGCATAGTACCCATTCACAACCGACAACATCTCATCCGCCATGTTTGTTTCTCTGCTGCGGTTTTGATTAATGGGATTTTATGGTATGGTAAACCAGGAGGTTGATGGGTGGACCCCGGGGTAGAGGGCAGTCTAACCTAGGCCAGGCCTATCTGCCTGGAGGCCCCGCGGTAGCCTACGGGTGGAGGTTAGGCAGTAGGCAGCAACAGACGACTATTGGAGATAAATTCCAATGCGGATTGCAAACCAATAGACTGTATACAATAACAAGAGATAGGCAGAGAGGGATTAAAATAGTTAAACCACTAGTTGGATCAAGAAAAAACAAGAAATTCTATCTTGCGCCATCGCTGCGTGGACAGTTATTGCATCCAAAGCACTCAATACAGTATTCTCCCTGCTGTGCTTGTTTAGAAAAACAAGTTAAAAGATTAACGCTGAAGGACACAGCCTGAATCAGGGTCAGCAGAACGCACTGAGCTATCAGACAATTAAATACGAAAGACCGATCAAAGTTGTCACTACTCTATTTAATATCTCTCAACTGTACAACAAAAAAATAAATATATATGTTGTTGCCTGTCATTCATTTCCTCTCAAAAGGTAATTGAAAAGACTATTCAAAATCCCATAATGCAAAATACTTATACGAATTAGTGAACAAATAAATAATATAATTAATTAGGCTAATGATTTATATTTTAAGATGTATAGGGCCGATAGAAAACACACACACACACACACACACACACAAGTTACTAGCTTCAGTAAAATACATTTGAATCTATATATAGGCTAGTTTTCATTGGTGCTTGTGGGAAACAATTGTGTCAATTACAAATCACAAAAAAAGCTTTGATATAAAATAAATCCGTCTGCTACTAATTCCCAGTGGCCGAGTGGTTTATCACACTACGTCTCAGTGCAAGAGTCGTCACTGCAGTACCTGGTTCGAATCCAGGTTACAGCGTCGAATTTTGAAATGACCATGCAAATCATGGGAACTGTTTCTGAGGCACATAGTCGCGGGTTCGAACAGCTATCGAGGCATAACCCTCGAACCTTCTGCATCGCTCCACATAGGTATAGGCTATATAATATTGTCTATAAATACTTCACCAATACTCCCGAGTGGCGCAATAGGGGTCATTACAGTACATGGGTCGAATCCAGGCTGTATCACATCCGGCCGTGATTGGGAAGCGCTGCGCACAAGTGGCCCAGCAGCGTCCGAGTTTGGCCGGGGAAGGCTCTCATTGTAAATAAGACTTTGTTCTTATTAACTGACTTGTCTGTTAAATAACGATAAAATAAATAAAACATTGACACACATTTAGTATCTCGATCTTATTGTAAAATGTTGCATTTATTTCAATGGGAGATTTCCGGGAGATTTCGTGTTAGGCGAGCATAAATAACTTTGGACCACACTGACTGTAATCAATAGGCAAATGCTGCCGGTGTTAACCCGTCCCATGCAGTCTGATAAAGTCTGATCCTACACATTATGAATACCAGAAATCACCTTTGCCCATGTTCCGATATGCATTTTGTGCACTTAATTGTCCAAATTACCAATAGTCTTATTTTACCAATAGTCTTTGGAATAGTAATAGGCCTAGGCTTACTTTCAACACTTCTATTAGGCCTATTTCATTATTTTCCATAGGTAAATGCAGCCAGACCAAAGTAGGACTATGTGATCGTACAGCACTAGGCCCTAGTTGACCATGTACAGCAGAAATCCACAACTGATTTGGTCATGCAGGGTGTTACACCAACGCCTGAATCAAATGACCCAACTACTGAATAATGGTAATTCCATCGACGAATTTGATTAGCTCAACAATTGAACTAATTATATTATTAAAAGTATAATTATTTTCAAATGAATAGATATTGAGCTATTGAAATCACCAAATCATGTTGCTATAGCAAGAAAGAACTAGCACTGCTGCTTTAGTCACTATACAAATCCAACACTGCCACTCATGATGATGCTGAAGCCTGTACTTCAACTTCTAAAAAGCCTACACATTATTGGAGAGTGCACCCTATGTAGGTGAAAACCAGTGAAAATGCAGTTAACCTCTTCACATCCATAGCTCTATATTGGCGACCCGTTACCCTGCATTTCAACCCTGCTACGGTAACGGCTTGGAGAGTCTTCTGGAGGTGAGGGATATGTTTTTTTAATTACACTCACGCTCATATTATAATGAGCTAGTATTTTAAAAACGTACTATATAGAGTTGCGTGTGTGTGTGTTTGTTTGTGTGTATGTGTGTGTGTGTGTGTGTGTGTGTGTGTGTGTGTGTGTGTGTGTGTGTGTGTGTGTGCGTGCGTGCGTGCGTGCGTGACCTATATAACCTCCTGCATAAGCGAAAGTTCGAGGACCCTGGCATTTGTACCAGCCTGCCCCGTTGAACCAGACGAATGTATAGGCTAAACCGCTACACCACGAACCATCATTGCACCGATAGAAACTCAACCTCTCTCAGAACAAACGTTTTCACTTCAGTCCGTATAATTCAAAGACCGTATAAGTGAAATAACCATAGCTTTTATTGTCTCACTGACAATGGTGGTTATTTACTTAACCGACGGGTGTCTGTTTTACAACGCTGACTTATGTAAACACGCTGGTTGGTCTCCATTGACAGAACAGCAGAGATAGCAGCCATGATAACAGAGGTGTGATCATAACAGCACATCTCCTATTCGCTTACATATGAGACTGACTGCCTGAAGCCTGCATGCAACCCTGCAGTGGAGGCGAAGATGGAATACGAAACATGGGCATCATTTTTTATTTTTAGGCAACTCGTGATTTAAATCTACAATTGAAGTAATTCTCCAAAGTATGTGTCTATACCTAAACTAATGTATAAATTCATGATATTCCTTTTTGCAAAATTGGTGAATGGTTAATATTTTCAGCAATTTTCTGTTATTAAGTTAAAAGTTCTTCTTCTGTTGATGTTGGTCGTGAGTAAATGAGAGCTGAAGAGGAAAGTAAATATCTAGCCTTTTTTTAATGCAATTTCAACTTTAAGCAGAAAACTATCTTAACTTTATTAGAATTTATTGGGGTGGAAATGTGTTTGTGGTTTATTGTGCAGGACACAATGCGTCCCAGATCGAAGCACGCCTCAGTCTGATTTTTGAAGACTTTTGCATTAATTTTTTATTTAATCCCATTATTCACTTTAATTACTATAGTGTAATAAAAGTTTTTCTTTGGCACTTGGTTGAAAAACCAACCCTTGACTCCTCACATTTCACAGTTCTCCCGTGGAAGGAGTTATTGAGTAGAGGCGTTATTAAGTATATATTTGCTTATACTGTCATACTATTCTTAAAGTTGTCAGTGACATGTTACAGCACACAGTATTTCTATTGTGTGATTCCATAGAGCTGCATCATGTCGTTCATCTGAGGCCAGAGAGATGCTGTGGACTGCCCAGCCAGGTCACCCGTGAGACAAATCAGTATTCGACGTCCATCCATGTCTGAGGACATAAGGAGATGACGTAAAAACCAGCCACTAGAGGCAAAAGTGAGCGCTATTAGTTTGAAGTAGGTTTTCTATTTTGTTGTGTGAACGGGATGGCGGATTGGGGTAAACGTCCGCCTCTGCATCCAACGGTTGATTGTTCGACTCAAACGATATAAAGTTGTTTTTGTTTATGATATTTTGTTTTAAGCCGATCCTAAATTTGAAGTTCGAGAAACAGAAGAGACTGTGAGAGCTGAAAGACTGTCTACCCTGTACACATTTATGCTGTGGCGAGAGAGACCAACAATGAATTTGAAAACAAATCCAATTTGAATAAGCTCCCATATATATTAGGTGAAATACCATAAGGTGCCATCACTGCAGCAAGCATAAAATATGCTTATTTATTTTCCCATAGCCTAGTCCACAATCCAGTAAACATGGTTGCCTGATCATCCTCCTCCTTCTGCGGTAAACCTTAACCTCTCCACCGCGGCGTAGCTACATTTATTTCGGTTAGAGAAAGCTTGATAAGTATCCATTAATGGGTTTAGGACAGGCCTATAGAATAACGTATTCTATAGTCAATCGCTGGTGAAGGCCGAAACGCCTAGGCCATACTGCAATCCCAGGTGAAGGCTGAAACGCCTAGGCCATACTGCAATCCCAGGTGAAAGCTGAAACGCCTGGTTCAAACTGCAAGTGAGACTGACTATTTTCCTTATTTTGCCTGTGATGCACTGTTAATATAATGACAACATATTCAATTAACATAGGCCTATTGTATCTCATTTTAAATTCACTAGGCCTAATTTTAAATGATAAACGTGCGGAGGTAATATTAGTTTTCTTTAGTCACATTTTAAAATATATAGCCTGTTCACAGTTATGTTGGAAATAACCATAGCTCTTAATGTGATTTCAATGAAGGTTTTATAATGAGCTATTTCAGTCCAATACAAACAGGCCTCGAACAAAATTGGAGAGAATAATGTCATGAGAAGTAGTCCAAATTATGTAACACATTTCAAATTATATAACAACGCATGGATGCATGCATCAAAAGACACAAAAGGCCTCCAGCGTGAAGCTGAACGCTTGCTCGCATATTGCAGCCAATGAGTTCATGAAGCCAATTTATCTAGGGCATATTTCAAAGGCGCCTGTATTCGTCTGGTTAAAATGACGTGATCCAAAGACATTTGTGAAATTATGTTGGTTTCAGAAGCACCCCAAGCCTTCACCAATATCCTCGACAGGTTGCAGGGAGAGGCTTTTCCTGATCGCGAGGGAGCGGGGCTGCATATGGGGCTCGTTGGTCGAGGGGGTAACCGCCTGGCAGAGGGTTTGAGCCTGGTCATGGAGCCAAGCGCGATTTTAAAGCTTCTTATGCGGAGAGGACAAGGAACAAGTCAGGAAAATAGTCTAGACTGAGCTGCAGATTTGCCTATATTCAATCTTTAAATAGACGTATACCTGTAGGCCTATATTTGAAGTGTATACTGTTTGATAGAACGGACCATGTAAAATAATTAGGCCTATATATGAAGAACAGACCCCCAAGGAAAATAAATGAAAATATAATGTCAAGTCAAGAAGCCACTGCTTTATTACAAGTGCATGTTTGTGTAGGTCAGGACATGGACATTTGAAAATGCAAATGTGTTAAACCTAAACTCCATGCAAAACGTCAGCCCCATGATTCAGCACAAAATCCGCATAAAACTGCTGTAGGCCTATTCTGCACTAATCTCTTAAAGCTTCGGCTATACATATATCCAGGTGCTGAGAGATCCCATAAGGGCATATAGCCTAGGGTGTATTTAGATAGATAGTTAAGCATAAATATACGAGTTAACATTTATGAGGATATGCTTAGACTGCCCAGTGCAGCCCTTATAATCTCAATATCAAATCATTTCTGGGTAAGAATGAAGTACTTTACTGTGATTGTTTTCAATCAACATGGTCAAAAAAAAAACAAGAGCAGTTTCTCAAGTAAGAATTTGTCTAGGACTGTCTCGGAGGGGTCTGAGTGGTGAGAGGAAAACTAAAAAACGATGTGTTATTGGCAGAGAGTTTTTAAACTCTATTTCTTATTGGTATATTAACCAATTTAAAGGCCAAATTTCAATGCCACCAAAACAGGTTGAAATGTCAGGTGTTTTTTCAAATAGCTCTTAGTATTATTCCAACCTCATAGTGTGGAAATGTATATAAAACAGAGGATAAATCACGTTTTTGACTGCACTGGGCCTTTAAGTATAATTAGGTTTAATTAGCCTAAGTATATACCTGCATTCATATTCAATTTATACATTTTTATCATTAAGTTTCAGGTCTTTGTATTTATACAGCTACATGTAGCCTATTTATATTGGCAATGAATACAATAACAGGATCACCCATAGGCTAATAATTTACAAACATTTTACTACTATAAACTATAAGCCTAATCAGTTCCGAAGCAGTCCTTCAGCAAAAGTGTTGCTTATGAAAGTTACAGCCGTGGAAAAAAGGGCTGCCTCGGGTCTTCTCCGAACAATCCCATTTCTGAATACCTCTGAAGCGGATTGGCCCCGAGTGACCTCCTTCGGGGTTAAAAGACTGATTTCACAACAACCCCAAACAGGCATAAACTAAAGGCTAACATACCAATCTATAGGCTTAGTAGTCCATGTTTTTATTCTAATGACTTATAATTATTATTCATATTATTGAAGAATTGTTGAAGGTATAGACTATTGTTCTCGTACGGTCCACGTTTTACCTATCTGAATTTATAGTTTAAATGGTGCATTTCTGATCCTTTTACACGAATGAGAGGACTCGTTTATTTTAAACTATAGCTTCAGAACAGCTGTTCAACAACTGATTTAAATGTCCAATTTATAGCAGTTGAAATTATTATAGTGATTTCTCAAGTATTTCTCCTCTCTTGAAGCGCCACGGTCGATGAGTCTATGTTTATCTTGATTATAGCTGAAATTCTATATAACAGGGCTGCGATCAACCATTTTATTTATTTAGGCTAAATCATTGTATTTACCAAAAATAGTCGCCAACAATTGTCAATGTTTGTCATTGACATCGTAACATATAGGCTATAGAATTGATGAAAAATGATGATATTGCACAGAGAGATAGGCCTACATCAAATCACACTAAACTGCCCTGTGATGTTTGGAATCACTTATGCCAGATGATTTAAGGTTATAGGTAGGAAGATCTATTGAGTAGGAAGGAAGATATATTGAGGCTCAATATAAACTAAGTTAAATATGTCCAGAATTGTTGTTCATAATTGCCTTTGAAATATAAATGAGGTATAGACCTAGGCTAGGCTACAAAACATTCATATTATTCTATACATTGTTATGTAGACCAACAGCAGCTACATACAATATTCCTAAACAGAATCCACTGAACTGGTGTAGCCTAATCCACCGGTTCTATTTTGACTACCTTCCATTGGATAAAAGGATAAAACGTATTTTTTTAAATTGACAAATAGCCTAATACAAAAAAGTATGTCGCTCCATTCTGCATTCTAAAATGACAGCTCAAACACGAGCATTCTCGTCATTGATAAACGCCATTGTTTGTCCGATAGGCTGTGGACGTGGCCGCGCCCGCATGCCCGCCTGCGGGGATTTATTAGGAACAATCTCGTCCAGCGGTGACCTTTGGCCCCTCATACCACGGAATCAGGCTCCGCGGTATGCGCTGGGTGAATGCCACGAACACACCAACGAATAGGCCTATATAGCTACACACATTCTATTGATCTATAGCAAAACAAATGATTAGCTCATATTTATTCATTAATTCATAGCAACAAATAGGCTAGTCTAGGTCTAACACTAGGAAACATTTCCAAAGCAACGTCCAAATCATGGATACAACCTTGCCACAGTCCCTTCATTTTGAGATTAATTATATTTTATTAGGCCTACTTTCTATCTTAAATTTTTCTTAGTTAATAACTGAGTTGTTGAAAAGTAATTGAAGTCAATTCATCACCTTTGGAATGAGCTCACAGTGAGGCCTGAAAAGGAGTGTCGCGGAAAAGGGTAGGCTATTGAACACGAAATAAAAGGAGAAACATGAAAATGTAATTTCTCTGCCTAGCAGATTTGTGAGAAAAGAGAGATGCTATATAACTCATAGAAGCCAAACACTTACTAGTGCAGCAGGCTGATACTGTATGTCAAATACATTTTTTATTGTAAAAGCTCCCTTTTTTCACTTTAAAAGTTATATTTCTTAATAAACACAATAGGACCATTGACTGTCTGGTTCTCCTATATTCTACCACTCAGGTTTCAGCCAACTTTTGGACCACTTCTTTAAATGGGGTATTTGGGTCTGGAAGAAAGGGGAAAAGCAAGGGATTCAGTCCGCATTGTATTTAACCCTTAAGGGAACGCGATGCCTATACCTGTTGTGAAGCAACTGCCATTCAACCCACCTCGTTTACGCTCCACGAAATCAAACAGGAGTTATATGAATTAATTAAATCCTTATAATACCACGTGACTTGACCCTCCCGGCGTCCCGGTTTTGATAAGATCTGCACGTCACGGTGGATGGTTAGGTTTGGTTTGATTGGAACTTGTTTGGAGGGTAATTCAACTCGGACCCAAACGCCTTGGGACACGGAGCGTCAACGGACGAAGTCGAACAGTTTATAGGCCCAATACTTCAAATATGTGGAACTTCAAAATATGTAGGAAGCTACCTTTGCTTTTGCTGGAATGAAATATGTCTAACGAAATATTCATGGATCACAATGCATACAGGTTACGCCTGCTGAAAATAAATCAAGCCCTTTTGTGAAGGTACCCAGAGCGTATAATTCTCATCCATATGTCAAACTATACAGGCTATTCTTTGATGTGTTTCCGAAACAGGCTGATGGTGAGAGGTGTCTGAAGCCAATCAAGCAATTATCATGCTAGAAAAAATATAGCCTATGATATCAATTCAGGGACTAGCTAGTGAAGAACGTCCTTTTGGAGGTTGTGTTGACAGATTTTATTATCGAAACGTGTTCAAAGTTAAGTCAAAATGTAGGCCTAATTATTTCCCAGTTCTATGAAAGCAATTGAATATTGATCAGTAAAACATCAAATCGATCAGCAGTTAGGGATGTGATGTAAAATCAGGAGGAAAAAAGGCTGGTCCATTGAGATGATTTTTGAAATAAGACAATCTGATTCCTTAATTAAGATAATGCACTTTGGTTGACACTTTGAAATGTTCCAGTGCCTTCACCTCAACTACCTCATTGGTCCTTTACTGGCTTGGCCATTTAAATGAATTTGGCTAGGTTTATTTTATAAATACATCTTTTACTGTTATAGGCAAGCCTATCCACAACATATGCTTACGACATTTTCTCAAGTTATATAATAGCATAAACTAGCATAAACAAAACAAAAGCTTGATACCAACATGTTTACGCTTTAGCAGACTAGTTTAAGTTACTTGTGGTTTCGTGTAGCCTATGCATATGCATACAGTAGCTGTAACGTTTTTATAAACAACGTGTAGGGCTTACAGTTTCACACACACACACACACACACACACACACACACACACACACACACACACACACACACACACACACACACACACACACACACACACACACACACACACACATTAGCAGTCCTGTCTTATGTATGAAAAAAAAAAGGCTTTCTGCTTTATTAGCGATTTAATCCTAAATGTTTGGCATTGGTAAATCATTTGATTCATCCTAATTGAATAAGCAGGCATATCAGGTGTATAAATAAATCTGTGAAACAAAGGATGGCATGCTGACAAACAATAAGAATAGGGAGAAACCTGGCTTCACAATTATTACCCATATCAAAACCAGATATATCACGACTAAGTTAATGATTCATTTGCATATCATTATATTGTTTGTTTGAGCAGATTCTTTGAGACTTGCTTACTTGGGAGTTCAGAGCGGATCCCTGTTTCATATTACCTGAAGGCATATTGTTCCCATGCTATATGGTGTGTGACATTCTGCAATTGTGTTCTAGAAAATACTCTGTAATGTGGTCAGTCCTTTATATGAAACATTAGAAATGAATTATTTAGGAAAATTATGGATGACTAAAATAACTATTGAAAATAAACTGCATTGAAAATGTCTTAGTTACATGGTCAATTAATTCAGTTAATACTGATAAAAGTTCATACAATTCTACTTAAACGTACACATTCTGAAATATGTTAATATATTTTTCATTCATTTAAAAGATTTAAAAAAAACTCGTTATCATGCCTAGTTTTGTCACCTAAGAAAGGGTGACAGATGCATTGTGTCACGTGTTTAAAACAGGCCTGCATCCTTGTTTTCAAAAGACTTGGCATTACATTACAACACTTTAATGGGATATCAGCTGTTACACGTTCTCTGTGCAACGTAAACAACGCTTACATAAGGCAGTAATAAAATATTTCTCCGAACTGTTCTGCTGTGCTCGGAGCAGTGGCGTTATAGAAGGCTACACCGAGAAGATGCATCTCTCCGCGTGCGTGCTGCACTCTGCCCCCCCCTAGACAGAGTTTGTTTCGTGAGCCTTGGTGGGCTGATAATTAACTGATTATGTAATATTGTATAATAAAAAATAAAAAAACATCAAGGACAACGAATTGCCTAACGGCTAAATGATTTGGACTTGATTTTGTCTGCGGTTAGACTATTCGTTGGTTTTCGCCTATGTCGTATACGGGGTGTTAATTCTATTAAAAATGTATTTTTTAACAGTGAGGATAAAATTAGGCTTCCACTCGGAAATTAAACACACAGATATTCCCCAGTCCCTAGTAGGCGATGACACAATCTACGAGCGCCCCCACCCGGCCACACAAGGGTGTAACGCGCCCTCTTAAAGGGGATGTCAGGGATACCAGAAATTAAATTTAAGGTGGAACGGGGGAGATACAGGCGCATTTCACAAGGAATCCATAGAGCGGTGAGAAAGTTGGTGTTGGTATCATGTTTCTTGCTATTTAGTGTTTTATACCGACACATTGACATTTGTAATATTGCCGGGTTTGAGTAGGCAGTGTGCATTACCTGCTGATGGATTAGAAACCATTCTAGCTTCAATCTTGGGTCTATAAATAATGAACTGCTCATAGGTGCATGGCAGTACATTAGATGCTAAATGATGCGCAGAAGTGATCCCCTATGCCAGGGTCCCCCAACTGGCAGCCTGCGTGCCGAATTTGGCCCGCTGGTTGTTTCATTTGGCCCACCAAGTTTACTGAGAATTTCCATTTTTTCACTATTGAACATAGACTAAAAACACCAGGAAATCATCTCCAAGTGATTTGAATGTAAGAAATCTGTTCCCAAGTATTCCCACGCATAAGAGAGGCACGTGATCGAATACAAATGTAAGCAAGGTTTGAAATTGTGTTTTAGGTAAAAAAAAATAAAAAAATCGCCAACAATGTCTGTTTAGTATTCTTGCGGTCAGTTTGTAGTTTACAAATTATTTGTAATTATGTTCCGGCCCAAGCATCTCAGCTCAACCGCTCAGCAAAAAAATCGGCCTGCGGCTGAATCTAGTTGATGATCCACGCCCTATGCTACCCCGTCCGTCACTATCAATAACATAAACGACACCAAGGCCAGCCAGAGGCAATTGAGAAATGTTAGGCTCTATGCATAAACGTAATCTCAGTCACTATTTCATTTTTCTATGTGATTTTCCTCTTGTCTATTTAGCTGGCTAGCCTATACTCGCCACCAAAACGGTCATATAGGTTATTATGGAAGCTATTGGTAATGTATGCTAAGGGCGGCAGGTAGCCTAGTGGTTAGAGCGTTGGGACAGTAGCAGAAAGGTTGCTGGATGGAATAAAGCTGACAAGGCAAAAATCTGTCGTTCTGCCCCTGAACAAGGCAGCTAACCCGCTGTTCCCAGGTAGGCCGTCATTGTGAATAAGAATTTGTTCTTAACTTGCCTAGTTAAATAAATAAAAAGACAAATAGGCCTATTCAAAATAAACTCACCACAGAATTCGAAAGAACTGTGTAGGCATAAAAGCAGGAGAACCGACTCTAATAGGATTAACGAAATAACTTTACGAATGTTTTTGTTGTTGTAAAAAGTAGCCTACACACAGGCTTTCTAAAGGGGGTCACAATTACAACAACAAAAAAAAAGTTATAGGTCTATCAAGAAGCCAAATGGGTTCCTCGGCTATCCCCACCCTGTGAATAAGCTTTTTACTATTATTATTATTTACAGAAGGTTCTACGTAGAATCAAAAAGGGTTCTACCTGGAACCAAAGGGGTCCTCCTATATGGACAGCCGAATAACCAATTTGTAAACATTTTTCTTAGAGTGTATGATAGCCAGTGTATATATATATATATATATATATATATATATATAACACACACACCTCTAATTGCTGGCTATCTGAACAGCGTGTTACTGGTGTTAATTGACACAGCGTTCTCTCCCACATCAGACTTTCAACTCCGGTTCCCTCCGCTGCTCTGGGGTTGATTCAACCACCGGGACAGTTTATCTGCGTATGGACGCTGGATTAAACGTGTGTGATGCAGGATTTGGGCTCAACACAAGTCACAATCAATTCAATTAGCTAAATTAAATGAATTTACTCAGATCCAGCCTACCTAGACCAATGACTAACTGGAGATATGAGTTCTCTTTTCTTTTGGGGGCTATTCATTTACCGTAGCAAATGAGCAAAACTGTATGAGCCTTGATTTATTTTTAAGAATTAGCCAAGAACACTTTTGACAAAAAATGAATAAATTATACTTAATTCCTAAATAAATAAATACAAATCAAAACGAACTATTTTGTGAACATTATCACGTGTATTTCGTTTTTGCGTGTCCCTGTATTTGATCCTGATATTTATGCCGCATCTGATGGAATTGAACACCCATTTCAGACAGAATGTTTCATTTACACGAAAAGATGACTCTTCAGTTAAATAAAAGCCCACCTTTCATAGACGAAGATGCAGATAAATATCCGTAATAATTTAAAATAATATATATTTTAAACACCACCCTAAAGTATGTAATATTTTTCGTCAAAAACAGGGCAAACCGTATGCAGGGACTAGCTTGTGTAATAGAATGTGCCTGTGTCACAGTTGGAAGAGTTTGTATATCATTTGTGATTCCATTTTGAATCTCCTTCAAGTAGCATGTAGTTTTAGTGGTATCCTGTATGTGTAGCCGCCTTAAGTCTTCCTCCCGAAAAAAAAGACGCTTCTCAATGTCACTACCTTGAAAAATACAGGACACATGAATTAATAAAGCCCAAAAGACCGTCAGATGGTGACAATAATGGAAAAGCACAGTATTCTAAGCAGACCAAGTGCTTTATTGTATTTGAGCAAATGCTTATGGAAAGGAGTTTATTATTATCATTGTGTTGAACAATAAACATCATAGAACATGAGTTAGCCTCCCTCACAGCACACAACAGTTTACTCCCACTGACCACCAGCAGACAGCAATACACACGCACAACACTTTAGCAACAGTTAGCAAGGACTCTGGGTCATCATTACAGACAGGACACAATCTGCAGGGAAGATCTCTCACCAAAACCTTTATAGTCATCTAGTCTGTCTGCCTATTAATTCCAACAAACTTATTTATTTTGTAACGGTATTTTGTTTTATTGGAGTTAATTCCATGAGTATTATCAACTTCAAATCCTTTCTGAGAAGAAATTGAGAAAATTCTGCCCCTGCAGATTCTGTCAAGCCCAAGTCATGTCTTATTTCCCAAAACAGTTAAAACTCCACATATAAACCTCACACCAGTCTGTCCCAACAGCTGTGAACATTAAACACCCATCTGTGACACACACACTCCCATTAAAAAATGTACAGATTCAATCAAACTGGTACATTTACACCTTACAATATGTTAAAGCTAATATGTGGGGTCGTTTTGACTGTAGATGAACGCACATAGATAGGAAAAGTTGCTTTTGGCAAAATGGTAGGTTTAGTAGGGGAATATTGAAGCCTTTACGCAGAGGGTGAGGGTTGAAGGACCAGCCAACAATGGACAAAACCAGCCACCTATATCCTCCTGGACTGGGGCTCAGTGAGTAAGGATATGTGTCATTGTCCAAGTCTGTGACATGGCAGCATATTCTCTATGGATCCAGCCTCCATCCTCCTAGAGCAAAAACAACACTCTGTTTTCTCTCAAAGTGTGCTCACCTTGACTACAGGAAGCCATCAAGGCCAAACAGAGCTGTATCCTCTTTTTGAGTCCTGTTCGTGAGGAAAGTGAGAGCTGGCCAGTGGGTGGAAGGTGGAGCAGGTAGACATTTCCCCTTAACCTAAAAAGGTTAGGGCTTAGTGAGCAGTGACGTTAACATTAGATGGTGGACAGGGGGGAGCAACTCCTAAGAGTGTAGTCTGCATCTGAAATGGCACCCGATTCCCTAAATAGTGCACTACCTATGACCAGAACCCATCTAACTATAATCCTTAGCCCTAAGTGGGCTCTTGTCAAAATAATTGCGCTCTTATGGGGAATATGGTGCCATGTCAGACACACTCAAACTTGAGGAAATGGTCAGAGGACAAGCCCGACAAACACCATCACGACAGTCACAGACACACCACAGCCACGACACAAACCAAAAGGTATTTACTGAGAGAAGCAGCAAGGATCAAAGGGTTAACATCAGCATAGATCTCCACACCAGGGAGGAGGTAGACGTTGTCCCTAGACACTGATCCATGTTCAGATTTGCAGTTTCCCCCCAAATGGCAAGGTTAGGATTTGGGGGGAAACTGGATCAGTGCCTAATGACTATATTCTACCCAGAAAATTACCACAACAGAGACTGACCTTTTAGTTTTGTTTGAAAACTCAGTCAATTAAATTGTCAATTTGACTCCATAACAATAATAGATTGAAAACACCTACTACACAGGGAGGGAGAAAAGGTGGAAAATAAAACTGAGGATCTCAAAGTAACCACCCTATTATTAAAAGAAACTTTATAAACAAAGAGTTTAAAAAAAAAGGTAAAAATGTAAATCATTTGGAGTATAAAGGCACACCTCTTACACAGTGTATATGATACAAATACAGTTTAAAGCATGGTAAGGAGAGACTCAGATGGGGTTAAGTCTAGGAGAGCTACAATGGATTTAAACAGCCAAGACAGGAGGAAGAAAGCGTATTCCTGCAACATGCATTTGTTTTGTTTTTACAGTACGTACAAGCATTGTACAAATTCAAGCAGTATCATTCTTCATATAACCCAACACTGTCATTCACTCAAAGGGTGGTGCTTTAAAATACAATTATATTTCATGACTTAAATGCAATGTAAAAATATATGTGAATATAATCTATGCATCTAAAACAATATGGAAGCTTTTTGCTTGTGATAGAATAGTAGAGGACAATGTTACTGGTTTTAGTTGGTTACCAATCACAGATAAAACACCACAGACTCTTCTCACTTGGTACAAGTCAGAGCCATATATATATAGAGAGAGTCAAACAGTATACACTGTGTACAAAACATTAGGAACACCTGCTCTTTCCATAACATACTGACCAGGTGAACACTATAATCCCTTATTGATGTCACCTGTTAAATGAGGGTTGATGAAAGGGAGGAGACAGGTTAATGAAGGATTTTTAAGCCTTGATACATGGATTGTGCATGTGTGCCATTCAGCGGGTGAATGGGCAAGACAAAAGATGGAAGTGCCTTTTGAACAGGGTATGGTAGTAAGTGCCAGGCGCACCAGTTTGTGTCAAGAACTGCAATGCTGCTAGGTTTTAAATGCTCAACAGTTTCCTGTGTGTATCAAGAATGGTCCCCCACTAAAAGGACTTCCGGCCAACTTGATAACTGTGGGAAGTCTGAGACAACATGGGCCAACATCCCTGTAGAACGCTTTCGACACCTTGTAGAGTCCATGCCCTGATGGAAAAGGGGGTGAAACACAAATTTAGGTAGGAGTTCCTAATGTTTTGTACACTCAGTGTGTATATGGTTCTGGTACAGGTATAATGATATTGTGTTTCCCTTGTTAAGACCACAGCAACCAGTCAGGATCGGATGCATAACATTTGGTTCCTTTTTGTGCAAAATATACAAATTTACCAAGTCAATTCAAACCTGCCAAATTCAGAGAAACAACCTTTCAAAAACACCAACAAGTCTGAATAACAGACAAATGTTAAAAGGAGAGGCTGACAGGTTGGCATGACGTCACCACTTAAACAAAAGCATATTTTTCTACAACCCAGCACCTCTTCCCCACCCTCCCCTTCTCCCACTCTCATGAAAACCTGAGACATGTCCGATTCAGGCCTAAACCATATGTAGAGATCTTTGTATGTCTCAGGGTTTTCCAACTCCGGTCCTGGAGAGCTACTGGGTGTGCAGGCTTTTGTTCCAGCCCAGCTTTAAAACACCTGAAGCAACACAAACATAGGCGCAGACATATTCATACGCATTACACACAATCGTACACATGGATTTTGTTTGGTAGATATGTGGTAGTGGAGTAGGGGCCTGAGGGCACACAGTGTGTTGTTAAATCTCTTATGAATGTATTGTAATGTTTTTAAAATTGTATAACTGCCTTAATTTTGTCAGACCCCAGGAAGATTAGCTGGTGCCTTGGCAGCAGCTAATGGGGATCCATAACTACACGTACAGATTCAAATAACCAACTAATCAAGGTCTTCAGTTTGGACCAAAATTAGCTGAATCAGGTGTGCTAGTGCTGGGCTGGAGTAAAAACCTGCATACCCAGTACCTACTCACTACATTCAGGCCCTGTCCCAAACCCACCTGTAGTCCCTCCTACTCCCTAGTGCCTTACAGCCAAGACACTTTCCCTCATCCCTACTACACTTTCCCTCATCCCTACTACACTTTCCCTCATCCCTACTACACTTTCCCTCATCCCTACTACACCCCCATCAAAAATCTTGGGGCACAGTTCGATAGCTTCAAACAGTGCTTTTGTTGCAGCACATGTAACAGAACAAAAAATCCTATGTTTTAACAACATAAAAGTGCAATGATTTGTTTAAGGTGCTGATGGCAATGCAGGATCAAAGGTCCATGAAGGATCACACCACAGCCCTGCCCTTTCCCATAGGAAGTCACACACCAACTTCCTGGTAACTATCCAGAATGAGACAAACCAGATCAGTCAGTGATGTCATAAATCACACACAGCTCTATTGACCAGCTCCCCATCTTATTAAACACAGCCCTACTGACCAGCTCCCAGTCTTATTAAACACAGCCCTACTGACCAGCTCCCAGTCTTATTAAACACAGCCCTACTGACCAGCTCCCAGTCTTATTAAACACAGCCCTACTGACCAGCTCCCCGTCTTATTAAACATAGCCCTACTGACCAGCTCCCCGTCTTATTAAACACAGCCCTACTGACCAGCTCCCCGTCTTATTAAACACAGCCCTATTGACCAGCTCCCCATCTTATTAAACACAGCCCTACTGACCAGCTCCCCGTCTTATTAAACACAGCCCTACTGACCAGCTCCCCGTCTTATTAAACACAGCCCTACTGACCAGCTCCCCGTCTTATTAAACACAGCCCTACTGACCAGCTCCCCGTCTTATTAAACACAGCCCTACTGACCAGCTCCCCATCTTATTAAACACAGCCCTACTGACCAGCTCCCAGTCTTATTAAACACAGCCCTACTGACCAGCTCCCGTCTTATTAAACACAGCCCTACTGACCAGCTCCCGTCTTATTAAACACAGCCCTACTGACCAGCTCCCCGTCTTATTAAACACAGCCCTACTGACCAGCTCCCCGTCTTATTAAACACAGCCCTACTGACCAGCTCCCCGTCTTATTAAACACAGCTCTATTGACCAGCTCCCTGTCTTACTAAACACAACTCATCTTAACTTATCTTGTATATGGAGGGAGGGGTAGAGGAGAGCAGTGTGTGTGACAGGAGGATAGCAGTGTAAGGTGAGAATGGAGGAGTAACATCCACTGCCAGGAGGAGGGTCTAAAGGGAAAGTGATGGATGATGGGACAAATAGGAAAGTAGCTTTGGCTGGGGCAGGGCTGTACTAAATGGCGATTGGATGGTCTGGCTGAAGGCCTACTGGAAGACTGCTTCATACTTCCTGAAGACGAGCACTTCATCCTATACTATTTACTCAGAGTGACCGCATTATTGTTATCCAATCACAGCCCTGTTCATCCTCATTCTAACCCCCCAAACAGGAATGCAGAACAAACAAACAAAAACAATGCAGGTTGAGGACGTGGTGTTAAGAGGCAGTAAAAAAACAAATAAACAATCCCAAAGTAAACAAAACAAACTAATAAAAAAGTACAGACTAGAACCTAGAATAGCAGTTCTCCTGTTCAATGTAACATCGGAGAAGATGTATGTAAACGAATGATGGTATTAGCTGCTGAGAGGGACTCCCTTGCTGACGGAGAGATGGAGCGCAATACCCCACCCTCACCCATCCCTTCTCTCCATCTCTCCTCTCCCTAAGTGCCCCCTCCCCTTCCCCTGGGGGCTATGAGAGAATGGTGGTGATGAAGTCGTAGAACCTCTTGGAGTACTGCTCTGGGTTTACCGTGGAGATTTCAGCTCCCGCCTGCAGGGGGAGACACACGGTGGACGACAGTCAGTCAAGGGAAGAAACCCAAACACACAACATTTACACCAACACAGAAGTAGGCATGTGACCTCACACACACACACCCCATGTTTGACGGTCTTAGCAGCATGAGCAGCCTTCTTCTTGGCATCGTAATGCTGCAGAATGTCAATGACCGCCATGAAGTACACCTCCTTCCTAGGAGCACCTGGACACAGACACACAGGATTATCCCTATATTATGAACTGGGTGGTTCAATCCCTGAATGCTGATTGGCTGACATGTTGGTAACCAGTTTATAATAGCAATAAAGCACCTCGGGTGTTTGTGGTATATGGCCAATATACCACGGCTAAGGGCTGTATCCAGGCACACCATGCTGCGTCGTGCCTAAGAACAGCCCTTAGCTGTGGTATATTGCTTAATTATATAACATGAAGCCACGAGAGGGCTACAACCATACTGCTCATCTATTTGGTATTTTTGACCCACTGTTTTGAAGTGAACCGTTTGCTTTTTAGTCTTCTGTACCCCTCTATCCCTTTCCTTCTTCTCCCTCATTGCCCCTCTCCACTCACTGTCGTTGCTCTTGATGGCATAGACATCTATGGTGGGGTCAAACTCCCCCGGGGACAGGGGCTTGGTGCTGTCCAGGGTGTTACTGGGGGAGTCCGGGGGAGTGCCAATCCCTCCGTCACTCTCCCCCTCATCATCCCCCTCGTTATCCTCACTCTCCACCTCCTCCTGCTCAGCCCGCTCCACGTCATGGATCCCCACCAGCAGACTGTAGTCCATCAGCTTCAACTGGGCCAGGAACTGGAGGGAGGGAGAAAGGAGACATAGAATAAAGTAATGGAGAGTAAAAGGGGAGAATTAAACTTTTGGTAAGAGGATTAAGACCAGGATTAATCCAACCCAAGTATTTATTCACTCACACCAGAAGAAATAACAGAACCACACACACACCTCCACGTCTTTACGTAGTTTCTCCAGGAACATCTTCTTGTTGTCATCGTCAATGTAGATCTTCTGTCCATCGTTGATGAAGTCGTTGTCCTTGTAGGTGGGCAGCTCCTTGGCCTGACGCCCCACACAGACAAACACAGTCAGGACAGCAGAGGACACACCTGGACTCTATAACTAATTACATTATTAGAAAGGAGTCCAAATGTACAATCTATAAAATGATCCAACTAACTGACTCGTTGAATTAAGTGATCTGTGACATATATAACAACAGTTAAAGACAGTGGGAGTTATATGGAGGCTTGTGAGTTTCCTTTGAGCCATCTGGCTACAGCACCATGTGTGGTCTGCAGGGCGGGGGGCTGGTGTCAGGAGGGGGTGTTATTCTGTGGCACAAAGGAAGGAGTGAGCAGGAAATGAGGTCACAGCAGCAGCACTGCTCAGAGAGCTGACAGAAGCAGTTCTACGGCAGCAAGGGAAAAGCGGCCACACAAACTCACACACATATAGCAACAAAGACCACAAACAATGCTGCAATGGCCGAGGCTCTCTTGCACACTCAGATAGGTGAACGTTATAATAATGTTGGAGAGTCAACAAGCAGGTAAAGGCACACTAGTACCAGCTACAGACATCATCCTGAAAATAATATACATTGCAAATATCCATCCACCCACTCTATGCATCCTCATTCTCTTCCCAAACACTCATCTTCCTGATCAACCACTCTAAATCGCTCAATGATCAGTTCAGATATCAGAGAAAGTATAGAGCAGCTCATACAAACAGTAGATCAGGTGCTGTACGTAATGATTGTGGTTCAGAGGTAGACTGGGCTGACATGGTAGAGTAGCAGTAATAGACAGAATAGATGAAGTGAGATGAAAACAGCCGAGAGAGAGAGAGAATGTGAGAGAAAGAGGGAGAAAATGAGAGAAAAACAATGAGAGCAGAGTAGAGAAAAGATCGATCAGAGGGCCATTGCACAAGGCCTGCAATCAGGTGACCGAAGGCAGTTTTTTTGAACGGCATCATCATAGAATGACATGAAGGATCTCTTTGAGCTCTATCATTACCAGTGTGCTACAGGAAGTTTGTGGCACATCGGATGTGAGTGAGGTCGCTTGATAGTGCATTTGTCTCAGCTTGGCGAGAGAGAACAGGAGAATTGTAACAGATCACCAACTGAAGTATCAACAAATATACAGTCAAACCTCCAGGTAAATAAAAGGTCAATAAAACCAAAAGCGGTCAGTGAAACAGCTTGGTGTGATGATAGTACTGCAGGATTGTGATTATTGGTCAGGAAGGACAGGAGAGGAATGGAGAGGCCAGGCCTGGTGGTGAGCAGCTGCAGCCCAGTGGTGCTGTGCTCTGGGCATGCTCAGACAACAGCTGTTCTAACCAGTCACGTGTCTCTCTCTGCCTACCCGTCAACACCGAATGGGAATCTGTGTCAGCTACACACAGGTTGTGTCTGAAATAGCACCCGTTTTCCCTATATAGCGCACACTTTTAGCCAGGGGGACTGATGGGCCCTGGTCAAAAGCAGTGCACTATATAGGGAATAGGGTGCCATTTCAGACGCTGACACACACACTCCGAGGAACAGCATCATTATACTGTGTGTGTGTATTTCTGATTGACAGGAAGTGAAAGTGATTGGTTGAGAGTCAATAGCCATAGAGGAAAGGGGGAAAAAACAGCAGTGTGAAAAACTGTTCCAGAATAAGCCAGTTCCATCTGCCTGTTTCCTACATGTCAGTTCATTGCAGGTGTCCTGTATCCGTCATTACATGAATCTGAAAAAGCTATGAAAATAAAATGATACGATTGATCTGATAAATTGAGCATGCCTGGACTTGGTTCTATAATATGATTTGATAGGTAGATAGATTGAGCATGCCTGGACTTGGTTCTATAATATGATTTGATAGGTAGATAGATTGAGCATGCCTGGACTTGGTTCTATAATATGATTTGATAGGTAGATAGATTGAGCATGCCTGGACTTGGTTCTATAATATGATTTGATAGGTAGATAGATTGAGCATGCCTGGACTTGGTTCTATAATATGATTTGATAGGTAGATAGATTGAGCATGCCTGGACTTGGTTCTATAATATGATTTGATATGTAGATAGATTGAGCATGCCTGGACTTGGTTCTATAATATGATTTGATAGGTAGATAGATTGAGCATGCCTGGCCTTGTTCCTTACGTCTCTTACGTGTTTCATGGCGCAGTAAAAGCGCGTGGCGATCCGCAGCGTTTGCAGCCTTTGCTGAACGTTAGATTTGGGCCGCGGTGGCGCATCCTCAGGAGGGCGTGGCTGCTAGAAGAGGGGAGCGAGGGAGGGATGGAGGTAGGAGGATGAGAGGAGAGAGGCGGGGACAGGAAGGAAGGAAGTTTTAAGGAAAGGCAAGTGTTTAAGAAATATACAAACTGTATTAGTTTAAAGCGCGGAAAGGAAAGAGAGCTTCTGAAAGAGTGTACAGCCTGGCAAGTGCTGCTAGAAAAGCCAAGGTTACAGGTTCAATTCCCGCAGGGATCACATACACATACTAAATTGTATGCTTTCACTGTACTGCAAATCTCTTTGGATAAAGCATCTGCTAAGTGTAAACAGAATCTGCATATCCTCCGGTTTTGTGCGCATAAGAAAGCGCTGTAACAGCTAGGGTGGCATTTCAGGTGTTCTTTTAGACTGCTGCTAAGACAAACTGTGTCAGGTAAAAGCCATGTCGCCTGTAGGGAGGGCCAGCCGGTAGCTAACAGTGTTAATAACACCACTACCAGCTGGCAGGAGGAACCCAGGGAGAGGAAACAATAACAACGTTAGATAGCAGAGATCTAGTGGTAAACAGGTACCATGACAAATCTCTGGACCCAGGGGGAAGCTGGGAGTGCAGGCTTTTGTTCAAGCCCAGCACTAACACAACTGATTCCTAATCACATCACTATTCATGGTCTAAACATTGACTGTGACGAGATCACTTGAATTAGGTGTGTTAAGAGCTGGGCTGGAACAAAACCCCGCACAGTGCATACTGCAGCCCCATTGCCCACCCTGGCTGTAAAGTATGAATATGTTGATGTGAAATAAAAGTCCAGGTTCCATGTGAGGACAGTAGGACAAGTGAGTCTACAGCATGCAGAACAGAGTGGTTGGTGGAGGTGTTGGAGACGAACCTAGAGATGTAGGACCATGCAGAGAACGTGCATGGGTGGGTGGGGGGGGCATGCAATCAGTCAAGAGTGCTTGTTGTTTGTGTGTGAAACACTACACACCATACGGCTGTTACACACATTACACCACCTAACACATACTAACTACCATGTACCTCAACACACACCAAATACCTTGTAACTCTATTCACCCCTCCTGTATTCATGAATACACAGCAGTGCCTATGGATACCACTCAGTCACAACTTTTTACCAACTAACCAATGAATCAACCTAACCTGAAAATGTAGAACATTTGTATTTAAAGCCAGTTTGCCATTAGAGATAAAACATGATAGTGCAAGTAGTCAGGCCTGAACACACACACACACCCACACGACTACTCAATGTGAGAAGGCCTTTAATTCATTCACAAGTCATGTATTGAACAGTGATGGTGGGTGGTCATGGCATGCCTGTTCACGGATTTCTGTGAGCATACAATGTGTGTGTGTGTGTGGGATGTCAAACTTTTAGGAATAAACTGTGAACAACTGTGAATGCTGGGACTGTGGTAAAAGCAGCAGCAGTAGGTACTTGTCGTAGTACTGCAGCCGTTGTGGTTGTAAATTGAACAATTCAAGTCGTTCCACATCTTGGCTAGTCCGTTATCGCTGATCTGTCAGAAATAACTATTGGCATTCTGTAATAGTGACACATTAAGCTGAGAGAAGAGAGCTTACTGTGTAGTACAGTGTGTGAACAGCTTCTGTACTTCCATTTAAGTCCCTATTCTCTTCCTCAGAGGGCTATATTTAGACTGAGGGGTTCCCCGAAGTTACAACGCCCCGCTGGTTTTGGTGTTCCACCCGGCCGAGCTTCTACAGTTTTAGGAGGAAAGAGCCGACCTGTCGGGTTCAAATGATGATCTAGCTACTCAGACACGCACACAAACTCGTGTACACACACACAAAAACTCGTGCACACACACACACAGTCTAAATATGCCGAAAAGTTCAGTCTCACACGCCAGTTCACACCACATCGCACTTTCCCACACTGCAGGGAAGATTCCTGCCAACAGGGAAGGTTGCAGAATCACAAAGCCTGTGTTCTGTTTGTACAACTGCCATTGGCTGAATCAGAGCCATATATTTAGACCACACAGCTCTGGGCTGATTCACTCATTCACTCTCAAAGAAAGTCTGCTCTCATTACCAGAAAACTGAAGCATACAACAAACAGCATCTGATCAAATATTCCAGGAATGTAAACACACACACAAAAAACATTCACTCTCTAGAAGACAAACAAAGCATTTGGCACACACATCTCTGTCTCTCACACACAGACAGCAAGCAGGGGAAGCAATGGGACTGCTGTAGCAGCAGCAAACTGAAGACACACGGAGCGTGCAAGAGTATGGTGAGTATAATGGGCAGGGGTCTTAACAGAAGAAGATGAACAGTTTGAACTACCCCCACTCCCACCCCAAAAACCAAAGCAAACCAGCTCAGTAGAAGTGGAGCCATGTAGTTGATGACATAAGGAAGGGCCGATAGGTAATGGACAGAAGCTGTTGGTTTAATGGACCAGGTGTTACCACACAGCTCTCTCCCTCCCTCGGTCCCCTCCCTCGGCCCCCTCAGTCCGGTCCCCCCTCGGTCCCCCCCTCGGTCCGGTCCCCTCGGTCCCTCCCCCTGCCGTCGGTCCCTCCCCCTGCCGTCGGTCCCCCCCCCTGCCGTCGGTCCCTCCCCCATGGCTTTTTTAGGACAGGGGATGGCCAGGAATCAGAATCAAACTCCGTAATTAGTGTCTATATCAATACACTAAAACACACCATATATATGTCTGGTTGATTTGTGTGTGTGTGTAAATTACTGTACCTTCTCCTTGTCGCTGGCCTCCCTGGCCACAGTGGAGCCCTGATAGACAGAAAGATGTCAGACATTTCTTTTTCCTTATGAAAGTCTCCAATTATCCCCTCCCACCCCTACCTACCTACCTACCTACCTACCTACCTACCTTGAGGTCATATTTTTTGTAGACAGAGAGGCGGTGGGAGAAGACATTCCTGGTGACGATCATGTAGGTCTCGTCTCCGTCCACTGTGAGGCGGTACATCCCCAGGAACTGAGGCAGCAGCGTGTTGCCATGACACTCCACTATGAACTAGAGAAATAGAAGCATTGGAGGAGAGTTGGATTGTACTTTGGTACTTCTTGAGGTGTGTGTGTGTGTGTGTACCTGGTGGTACTTCTTGAGGATGTTGTGCATCTCAGCCACATCCTCACTGGTGATTGTTTTGATGACGTAGCGTTTGTCGTAGGAGGTGTGGAAGCGAGCCCCACTCCGACCCTGGGAATCACTGTTTAACGGAGCTGAACGGGTTAGGGAGTTCTACAAACAGAGAGAGAACAGTGAATCACACATTTCTGTAAAAATCTGAAACTGTTTTTGAATCTATAGAGAGAATGTGTGGGAGAGAGAGAGACAGTGTGTGATTGTCAGAGACAGCTGAAGTCAGGCAGGCCTCTAAGGCCCTTCTATCCATCGCTCACACCCTGCACCAGCCCAGCCACTGTGTGTGCGCTCGAGTGTGTGTGTGGACAGACACCCCTCCTTCCCCTGGGTGTGTGCCACCCTCCTGCCCCCAGCACACAGCTGATGCCCTCCAGAGCAACCCCAGAGACACATCACTTCCCTACCCCACTCCTCTCTGTAACCCCTTCCCCCCTCCATGTGTGGTTCTTCCTACACTCACCCACTCTTTCTCCCTCCACCGTGATATAAACATGAGACAAAAAGACAGCTTCAGAGGACCAGAAGACAGACTTCCCTATTGCCAACACAGAGCACACACTCACTCTGTGTGTAAAACTGTATTCCGAGGGTACTGACAAAGAGAGAAACTTGGCAATAAACATGAAAGAAATATAGCAAGATTCAGAAGACAGAGAGAGGAGTTCAGTCTGCTTCTGCGTGCGTGTACCTGGAAATCCTGGTCATCGATGCCAAAACGTTCTCTAAGGTTGCGGAACACCAGAGGACAGTACTCCTTAAACTTGAAATGGCTCGGCATGTTTTCCCTACACACACACATACACAGTACAAGCTGTTATTGAGATAGACATTTAACATCAGAGCATTTTGATTAGTGTGTGTTGTGTGCGTCTGTACACTTACTTGTTGAAGAGGTGATTGTCCACCTTGATCTTAGAGTAGGCCTTGAAGTCATCAGGCATCAGCATGATAGGGATCTGAACATGGCTCAACTCATTGATCTGAGAGCGAGAGAAAGCATAGTGTTATTGTAGAGTAATGACTAAACATAAACATCCGATCAGATTGAACTAATGTTAGTCAAATCCAGAAGCTTGTCCTTTTATTCAAGATGAGCATACAGCACCTCTGACCTCCATACTCCTCACACCCCCTTCATCTGTCTTAGCTCAGTGCAGGCTTTTGTTTCAGCACAGTACTAAAACACCTAAACAACAACGTTGACTAGACATTCTGTATTTCCTCTACTGCAAGAAATGTGAAACAAGGTTTTTGAATCCAACACGAGACAGTGTGTGGGGAGGCGGCGGCGGGCAGGGACAGGGTTGTAGTCAAGCTAGCCTCAAGACAGCAGGGATCTTTAGAACTGCCTGCAGGCATCAGTGCCTGTGACTCACACAGATTGAGGGATGGGGCTGGAGACAGATTGTCATAATCAGTTTCCAGCTCTGTGTGTCACTATGTGCGTGTGTCATGCTGAGAGGCTGTTCAGGTCCACACAGTCTATGGTTTTATTAACTACTTCATGAACTACTTACTATAGCAGCCACTCTAGTCTTACAAACATAATGAGGCCAGGGCCAATGAGACAATGGTTTTACAATTACCCAATGAGAGTCATTTCCATGTGAAAGGACCCATGAGCACAAACAAGTGAAGGTCATAGGATCATGTCAAATTGGGTGTCAAATGAAAGCTAAGAGTCTATATTTGAGACATTAAGGCATTATACATATTTCCACCCAAAACATTTGATTTCTGGTCGAACAGATGGAAAAGGGGTCTTAGAAAAATCATCTAGCAGAAAAAGTCCGAAACTCTCAACCCCAATCTCAGCCTTTGCCCAACCCCTTCAAATGTAAAAAAAAAAAAAAAAAAAAACGCATTCAGGTGAGAAGTTGGGGATCAGGGAACTGCTCATAAATATACATTTTGGGGGAAGGTAAATGTAGTTCAAATCAAATTTTAATTGTCACATACACATGGTTAGAAGATGTTAATGTGAGTGTAGTGAAATGCATGTGCTTCTAGATCCGACAATGCAGTAATAACCAACGAGTAATCTAACCTAACAATTCCAAAACTACTACCTTATACACACAAGTGTAAAGGGATAAAGAATATGTACATAAAGATATATGAATGAGTGATGGTACAGAACAGCATAGGCAAGATGCAGTAGATGGTATCGAGTATATACATATGAGATGAGTAATGTAGGGTATGTAAAAAGTGGCATAGTTAAAGTGGCTAGTGATACATGTATTACATAAGGATGCAGTAGATGATATAGAGTACAGTATATACGTATACATATGAGATGAATAATGTAGGGTATGTAAACATTATATTAGGTAGCATTGTTTAAAGTGGCTAGTGATATATTTTACATCATTTCCCATCAATTCCCATTATTAAAGTGGCTGGAGTTGAGTCAGTGTGTTGGCAGCAGCCACTCAATGTTAGTGGTGGCTGTTTAACAGTCTGATGGCCTTGAGATAGAAGCTGTTTTTCAGTCTCTCGGTCCCAGCTTTGATGCACCTGTACTGACCTCGCCTTCTGGATGATAGCGGGGTGAACAGGCAGTGGCTCGGGTGGTTGTTGTCCTTGATGATCTTTATGGCCTTCCTGTAACATCGGGTGGTGTAGGTGTCCTGGAGGGCAGGTAGTTTGCCCCCGGTGATGCGTTGTGCAGACCTCACTACCCTCTGGAGAGCCTTACGGTTGTGGGCGGAGCAGTTGCCGTACCAGGCGGTGATACAGCCCGCCAGGATGCTCTCGATTGTGCATCTGTAGAAGTTTGTGAGTGCTTTTGGTGACAAGCCGAATTTTCTTCAGCCTCCTGAGGTTGAAGAGGCGCTGCTGCGCCTTCTTCACGATGCTGTCTGTGTGAGTGGACCAATTCAGTTTGTCTGTGATGTGTATGCCGAGGAACTTAAAACTTACTACCCTCTCCACTACTGTTCCATCCATGTGGATAGGGGGGGTGTTCCCTCTGCTGTTTCCTGAAGTCCACAATCATCTCCTTAGTTTTGTTGACGTTGAGTGTGAGGTTATTTTCCTGACACCACACTCCGAGGGCCCTCACCTCCTCCCTGTAGGCCGTCTCGTCGTTGTTGGTAATCAAGCCTACCACTGTTGTGTCGTCCGCAAACTTGATGATTGAGTTGGAGGCGTGCGTGGCCACGCAGTCGTGGGTGAACAGGGACTACAGGAGAGGGCTCAGAACGCACCCTTGTGGGGCCCCAGTGTTGAGGATCAGCGGGGTGGATATGTTGTTGCCTACCCTCACCACCTGGGGGCGGCCCATCAGGAAGTCCAGTACCCAGTTGCACAGGGCGGGGTCGAGACCCAGGGTCTCAAGCTTGATGACGAGCTTGGAGGGTACTATGGTGTTGAATGCCGAGCTGTAGTCGATGAACAGCATTCTCACATAGGTATTCCTCTTGTCCAGATGGGTTAGGGCAGTATGCAGTGTGGTTGAGATTGCATCGTCTGTGGACCTATTTGGGCGGTAAGCAAATTGGACTGGGTCTAGGGTGGAGGTGATATGGTCCTTGACTAGTCTCTCAAAGCACTTCATGATGACGGAAGTGAGTGCTACGGGGCGGTAGTCGTTTAGCTCAGTTACCTTAGCTTTCTTGGGAACAGGAACAATGGTGGCCATCTTGAAGCATGTGGGAACAGCAGACTGGTATAGGGATTGATTGATTATGTCCGTAAACACACCGGCCAGCTGGTCTGCGCATGCTCTGAGGGAGAGGCTGGGGATGCCGTCTGGGCCTGCAGCCTTGCGAGGGTTAACACGTTGAAATGTTTTACTCACCTCTGCTGCAGTGAAGGAGAGTCCGCATGTTTTCGTTGCAGGCCGTGTCAGTGGCACTGTAACAACAAACAATTCAAAAATGTTCTAAATTGATTTGCATTTTAATGAGGGAAGTATTTGACCCCTCTGCAAAACATGACTTAGTACTTGGTGTCAAAACTCTTGTTGGCAATCACAGAGGTCAGACGTTTCTTGCAGTTGGCCACCAGGTTTGCACACATCTCAGGAGGGATTTTGTCCCACTCCTCTTTGCAGATCTTCTCCAAGTCATTAAGGTTTCGAGGCTGACATTTGGCAACTCAAACCTTCAGCTCCCTCCACATATTTTCTATGGGATTAAGGTCTGGAGACTGGCTAGGCCACTCAAGGACCTTAATGTGCTTCTTCTTGAGCCACCTCTTTGTTGCCTTGGCCGTGTGTTTTGGGTCAATGTCATGCTGGAATACCCATCCACGACCCATTTTCAATGCCCTGGCTGAGGGAAGGAGGTTCTCACCCAAGATTTGACGGTACATGGCCCAGTCCATCGTCCCTTTGATGCGGTGAAGTTGTCCTGTCCCCTTAGCAGAAAAACACCCCCAAAGCATAACGTTTCCACCTCCATGTTTGACGGTAGGGATGGTGTTCTTGGGGTCATAGGCAGCATTCCTCCTCCCCCAAACACGGCGAGTTGAGTTGATGCCAAAGAGCTCCATTTTGGTCTCATCTGACCACAACGCTTTCACCCAGTTGTCCTCTGACTCAATCAGATGTTCATTGACAAACTTCAGACGGGCATGTATATGTGCTTTCTTGAGCAGGGGGACTTTGCGGGAGCTGCAGGATTTCAGACCTTCACGCCGTAGTGTTACCCATTATTTTCTTGGTGATTTTGGTCCCGGCTGCCTTGAGATCATTGACAAGATCCTCCCATGTAGTTCTGGGCTGATTCCTCACCGTTCTCATTATCATTGCAACTCCACGAGGTGAGATCTTGCATGGAGCCCCAGGCCGAGGGAGATTGACAGTTATTTTGCGATTCTTCCATTTGCGAATAATTGCACCAACTGTTGTCACCTTCTCACCAAGCTGCTTGGCGATGGTCTTGTAGCCCATTCCAGCCTTGTGTAGGTATACAATCTTGTCCCTGACATCCTTGGAGAGCTCTTTGGTCTTGGCCATGGTGGAGAGTTTGGAATCTGATTGATTGCTTCTGTGGACAGGTGTCTTTAAGAGTGTGCTCCTAATCTCAGCTCGTTACCTGTATAAAAAGACACCTGGGAGCCAGAAATCGTTCTGATTGAGAGGGGGTCAAATACTTATTTCCCTCATTAAAATGCAAATACATTTTTTACATTTTTGACGTTCATTTTCTGGACTTTTTTGTTGTTATTCTGTCTCTCACTGTTCAAATAAATCTACCATTAAAATTAGACTGATCATTTTTGTCAGTGGGCAAATGTACAAAATCAGCAGGGGATCAAATACTTTTTTCTCTCACTGTACATACATACATACATACATACACATAGGTTGGAGTCATTAAAACTCGTTTTTCAACCACTCCAAAAATTTCTTGTTAACAAACTCTAGTTTTGGCAAGTCGGTTAGGACATCTACTTTGATAATGACAGAAGTCATTTTTCCAACAATATTAATATTGCTTAATATTGCGTAAAGATTGTTGCATCCATCAATGTAATTGTCTGCATCATTTCCAATCCCCCATATATTTTTTGGAGTAAATATGTATCCATATATACATACTTTTTAAAAGAATATATATTTATTATTCCCAGCAAAACCTACCACCCTTCCCCCAATTGGAGTAAACTAATAAACAATAACACTTAGGCTTCTACCTTCCGTTTCTACATATTACACACATTTTACAATCTATTTTTACAATAGTTATATTTTGTTTGTTTTTAGTCCTTCCTCTATTTCTGATGTCCATCCAGTTACATTTACATTTAAGTCAGTTAGATTTCTATTTGTAACTGTGCTATTTCAACATTTCTGAACCTATATACATTTTACAGACCCCGTATGTTTTACATTAGTTATCTTATTAGTCCCACCCTTCAGCTCCATTCAACCCCTCCCATCTATCTCTCAACACCATCCATTTTGGATTTCTATTTGCCATATATTTTTCAACTGTGCTGTGATGCTTCACAAAAGTACTGAACCTTTCTATTCTCATAGCTTCTACAGAGTGTAAAATAAAAATAAACATTTTTGCTAAAATAATTATTCTATTATTGATTGATTGACTATGGCTTTTTAAAAACAACCAGTATTGCTATCTGCAGCGTTAGTTCTAGACAAATGTTGCAATTCTTCAGCCATTCCTGGACCTGTGACCAAAAACGAGCTACATATGGACAATTATCTAATGACTGCCTCCTCACAGCAAAATCTGCAGAGCTGGGAAGATTGTATCCCCCATATACAGTGGGGCAAAAAAGTATTTAGTCAGCCACCAATTGTGCAAGTTCTCCCACTTAAAAAGACGAGAGGACTGTAATTTTCATCATAGGTACACTTCAACGATGACAGACAAAATTAGAAGAAAAAAAATCCAGAAAATTACATTGTAGGATTTTTAATGAATTGAATTGCAAATTATGGTGGAAAATAAGTATTTGGTCAATAACAAAAGTTTCTCAATACTTTGTTATATACCCTTTGTTGGCAATGACAGAGGTCAAACGTTTTCTGTGAGTCTTGCAGATCTCCTCTAGAGCAGTGATGTTTTGGGGCTGTTGCTGAGCAATACGGACTTTAAACTCCCTCCAAAGATTTTCTATGGGGTTGAGATCTGGAGACTGGCTAGACCACTCCAGGACTTTGAAATGCATCTTACGAAGCCCCTCCTTCGTTGCCCGGGCAGTGCGTTTGGGATCATTGTCATGCTGAAAGACCCAGCCACATTTCATCTTCAATGCCCTTGCTGATGGAAGGAGGTTTTCACTCAAAATCTCACGTTACACGGCCCCATTCATTCTTTCCTTTACACGGATCAGTCGTCCTGGTGCCTTTGCAGAAAAACAGCCCCAAAGCATGTTTCCACCCCCATGCTTCACAGTAGGTATGGTGTTCTTTGGATGCAACTCCGCATTCTTTGTCCTCCAAACACGACGAGTTGAGTTTTTACCAAAAAGTTATATTTTGGTTTGATCTGACCATATGACATTCTCCCAATCTTCTTCTGGATCATCCAAATGCTCTCTAGCAAACTTCAGACGGGCCTGGACACATCTGGCACTGCAGGATTTGAGTCCCTGGCGGCGTAGTGGGTTACTGAGGGTCGGCTTTGTTACTTTGGTCCCAGCTCTCTGCAGGTTATTCACTAGGTCCCCCTGTGTGGTTCTGGGATTTTTGCTCACCGTTCTTGTGATCATTTTGACCCCACGTGGTGAGATCTTGCGTGGAGATCGAGGGAGATTATCAGTGGTCTTGTATGTCTTCCATTTCCTAATAATTGCTCCCACAGTTGATTTCTTCAAACCAAGCTGCTTACCTATTGCAGATTCAGTCTTCCCAGCCTGGTGCAGGTCTACAATTTTGTTTCTGGTGTCCTTTGACAGCTCTTTGGTCTTGGCCATAGTGGAGTTTGGAGTGTGACTGTTTGAGGTTGTGGACAGGTGTCTTTTATACTGATAACAAGTTCAAACAGGTGCCATTAATACAGGTAACGAGTGGAGGACAGAGGAGCCTCTTAAAGAAGAAGTTACTCGTCTGTGAGAGCCAGAAATCTTGCTAGTTTGTTTGTTTGTAGGTGACCAAATACTTATTTTCCACCATAATTTGCAAATAAATTCATTAAAAATCCTACAATGTAATTTTCTGAATTTTCTTTTCTCATTTTGTATGTCATAGTTGAAGTGTACCTATGATGAAAATTACAGGCCTCTCATCTTTTTTTTATTTTATTTATTTATTTCACCTTTATTTAATCAGGTAGGCAAGTTGAGAACAAGTTCTCATTTACAATTGCGACCTGGCCAAGATAAAGCAAAGCAGTTCGACAGATACAACGACACAGAGTTACACATGGAGTAAAACAAACATACAGTCAATAATACAGTATAAACAAGTCTATATACAATGTGAGCAAATGAGGTGAGAAGGGAGGTAAAGGCAAAAAAGGCCATGGTGGCAAAGTAAATATAATATAGCACAATAAAACACTGGAATGGTAGTTTTGCAATGGAAGAATGTGCAAAGCAGAAATAAAAATAATGGGGTGCAAAGGAGCAAAATAAATAAATAAATGAAATACAGTTGGGAAAGAGGTAGTTGTTTGGGCTAAATTATAGGTGGGCTATGTACAGGTGCAGTAATCTGTAAGATGCTCTGACAGTTGGTGCTTAAAGCTAGTGAGGGAGATAAGGGTTTCCAGTTTCAGAGATTTTTGAAGTTCGTTCCAGTCATTGGCAGCAGAGAACTGGAAGGATAGGCGGCCAAAGAAAGAATTGGTTTTGGGGGTGACTAGAGATATATACCTGCTGGAGCGTGTGCTACAGGTGGGAGATGCTATGGTGACCAGCGAGCTGAGATAAGGGGGGACTTTACCTAGCAGGGTCTTGTAGATGACATGGAGCCAGTGGGTTTGGCGACGAGTATGAAGCGAGGGCCAGCCAATGAGAGCGTACAGGTCGCAATGGTGGGTAGTATATGGGGCTTTGGTGACAAAACGGATTGCACTGTGATAGACTGCATCCAATTTGTTGAGTAGGGTATTGGAGGCTATTTTGTAAATGACATCGCCAAAGTCGAGGATTGGTAGGATGGTCAGTTTTACAAGGGTATGTTTGGCAGCATGAGTGAAGGATGCTTTGTTGCGAAATAGGAAGCCAATTCTAGATTTAACTTTGGATTGGAGATGTTTGATATGGGTCTTGATATGGGTCTCTTTGTAAGTGGGAGAACTTGCACAATTGGTGGCTGACTAAATACTTTTTTGCCCCAGTGTATATAACATTCTATTGGTTGTAAGAATTTTGTATAGTAATTTAAATAAAAAAATTAGACGTTTTGAATCCGGCGTTGTTTTGCGTATCAATTCATAAACCATGTGCCATGGAATGGGTACATCGCAAATCTCTTCCCAACAATTTTGCAATTTATATGGCACAGCTGTTTTTTGGTCCTTAAATGAAATTGGAAAAAAAGTTTCACACTTTTCTTTAACCATTTAGGTTCTAATGCAGGGCCGACATACAAGTACCATACTTTTTCCCCCTTCTACTTGCCTCTTCCATTTTTGTGGTAATGCTGCAATTAGTTAGTTGTAATTTTGGGTAGAGCAGACATTTCTATATGTCTGTTTGCTGCATGTGTGACATAACTCCACCAATCCTATTTATGGTATCATTCCCTAAAATTATATTTTTTCCGAAAAATACGTTTATTTTTTCAAATCAATTAGTATATTTGAGTTTAACCACAATATTTGTTGTATTATTTGTTATGTCTTTTCAGGTGGATTAAACTGAAATTGCAACCAACTTTCTAAGGCTTGTTTAATAAATTACGACATTTTGGAGATGATTTCCTTTTCAAAACAACTGAAAGTGAGCAGGTGTAATCTGAATAAAGGGAAAAAGGCCATTCTTGAACATAGGATGAGACATTCCTACCAATTTACTAGAGAACCAGTTTGGATTTAAGTATAACTTTTGTATGACTGATGCCTTTAGTGAGAGGTCTAATGCTTTAATATTTAAGCATTTCTGCCCTCCGAATTCATATTCGTTATATAAATAAATAGGCCCTTTTAATTTTATCTGGCTTGCCATTCCAAATAAAATGGAATATTTTTGTTCATATAATTTAAAAAGCAGGTCACTAGGTGTAGGCAAAACCATAAGCAAATAGGTCAACTGAGATGACTAAAGAGGGTGATTTTTCCACAAATAGACAGGTAATTTCCTTTCCATGGTAGCAAGATCTTATCTATTTTTGCTAACTTTCTATAAACATTTTTTGGAGTGAGATCATTTTTCTTTTGGGATTTGTATACCGAGTATGTCCACATCTCCATCAGACCGTTTAATTGGTAAACTACACGGTAATATAAAATTAGCATTTTTTTGTGATCCAATACATAATATAGTACACTTAACATAATTTGGTTTTAATCCTTAGAGGATAGCAAAAGTATCTAGATCCTCTATGAGGCCGTGGAGAGATTCTAATTGTGGTTTTAAATGAAAACATGAATCATCAGCGTACAATGACACCTTTGTTTTTAAGCCACGGATTTCTAATGCTTTAAGATTGTTTGATCTAATTTTAACAGCTAACACTTCGATGGCAATAATACATTGATATGCTGATAGTGGACAACTTTGTTTTACTCCTCTAGATAGTTTCAAACTTTCTGAGATGTAGCAGTTATTTACTATTCTACACCTAGGGTTACTATACATAACTTTAACCCATTTTATAAGACATTCCCCAAAATCGAAATATTCTAGGCATTTATATATAAACTCCAGTCGTACTTTATCAAAAGCCTTTTCAAAATCAGCTATGAAAACAAGGCCTGGTGTCCCCGATATTTCATAGTATTCTATTGTTTCCAGTACTTGTCTTATATTATCTCCAATGTATCGTCCATGTAAAAAAAACTTTATGATTAGGATGAATAATATCTGACAATACTTTCATTCTATGTGCCAAGCATTTTGCATCACAACACTGAATGGACTGGACGTTTATATATAGACCACTTGGGTCCTGTTTCAGTAATAATGATACCAGATCTTCTTGTTGCGTGTCTGATAACCACTCCTATGTAAATGGTAGATTAAAACATGCTAATAATGGTCCTCTGAATATATATTTTTTAAACAGTATGCCATCCAGCCCTGGAGTTTTCCCCCACCTTAAAGGCTTTAATTGCACCAAGAAGTTCCTCCTCTGTAATTTGGTCTTCACATGAGTCTTTCTGTACAGATGTTCATTTTACATTATTATTAGGAAAAATATCCATACAATTAGTTCCAGTTAGTGGAGATGGAGGAGACTGAAATGAAAACATATTCTTAAAGTACTTTACTTCCTCTTTCAAAATATCATTTGGTGAATCATGCGTGACTCCATCATTTGTAACAAGTTTCAATACATTTTTTTGGTAGCATTTCTATATTGAAGATTGCACCAAATTCTTTTTCATTTTTCCCCATATTCCATCCAGTTCGCTTTATTTTTTATAATATATTACACTGGATCTTTCTTGAATAAGTTATTTTTCCTCTAACTTATTTTGTGCCTCTATGGTACAGTTTTTATTGCTATATAGCTGTGCTGTTAGTCCTTCAAATTTCCTTTGTTAATATGGACTCTTGATCTAAATTTCTTTTGTTTTCTATATGAATACTGAATTGCATGGCCTCTAAAGGCACATTTAAAAGTGTCCCATACAGTAAAGGGATCTGCTGTACCTATGTTATGTCTGAAAAAGTCAGTTATAAATTATTCTGTCCTAGTTCTAAACAATGAATCTAGTAGGCTTTGATTACATTTCCAATATCCTAGCTCACGTGGAAATTCTGTAAGAGTAATATATATGCCAATTATGTGATGATCTGACCACATTCTGTCACCTATCAACACTTTTTAAACTTTTGGTTCCAGAGAGAATGGTATAAGAAAGTAGTCAAGACGACTAGCTTGATTAAGCCTCCGTCATGTATATCTCACTAGGTCAGGGTATTTAAGTCTCCATATATCCACTAATTCCAATATATCCATGACATTCATGATTTCCTTAAGTGCCTGAGGGTCATAGTTTGTAGTGTGATTTCCTTTGCGGTCCATAGAGGTATTTAAGACCGTATTAAAATCTCCCACCCTAATAATAATAATATAGTCTAGTGTTGCCTGTAGAGTTGATAAATTCTTAAATATATTTTCAAAGCATGGATCGTCATTATTTGGACTGTATAGGTTAATAAGCCATATCTGTTTATTGTCCAATAACATATTTAAAATAATATATCTACCTTGATGATCTGTTTGGACAATTTGCACATTTGGATCAAAATTACTGTTAATTAAAACCATCACCCCTTTTGAATTTCTTTGCCCATGGGAGAAATATATTTCCGCACGCAGTCCTTTTTCCACAAAATTTGAAACTAAAACTGTTGAAAGAGTTTCCTGTAAACAATAGATATTATATTCCTTCTCTTTTAGCCAGGTAAATACTGAACGTCTTTTCTTATTATCGGCTAAGCCATTACAGTTGTGTTACTTTTTAATGATAATAAGAAAATACTTATTTCACCACTTACCATAATGAGACAACTTTCAATTCTATTTATCAAAATATATGTTTATAAACGTACCATTAAAAAGTAACATGATGATTGAGTGTCTATATAGCTGTACCATGATATTTGCATTGCTACTAAGTAAACCTCCAATTGGTCCCCACTATTCCACCCGCTAAAAGCGCTCCTCATCCCGAGTTGGGTTGTCATCCCAATGCCCGGCAGGCCACCCCCGACCCCCCCGTATCCCATAGCCCTGAAAAGACTGGAATCCATCCTTCGAAAAGAGCACACAGTGCCATTTACAGATCAGAAGTAGATCAACCGCCAAATGCATTTCCATCGCCCTCAACTCGATTTGTATTATCTATAGCAATAAAAAAATATATATATATACACATTTTTAAAATCCTGTTTCTTAATTGCCATAATTAGCTATTAATATTTGTAGTAATGTAGGCAATTTATGCAAAGGAGTTTACCTCTCACCAGTCTCAAAATTACCAAAATTAAATTTTTGCAAGTAATTATTATATTAGCAAACAATTGTGAATCATCCTATTTTGTCCCTAAAATCTTTTACTCCTTCGCAACAGTTGTGGGATACACACATACACCCCCACAATCATACACATTCAACCCTTTCCCCCCACACAACCATAGGCTCACATGCTCAACAGTTGCACCATCCCAGAGCCCAACTCAACAAAGGTCTTCATTTACGAATGCATATACAGTTGCAGCTGTATGAGAAGGCCTGCAAGACTGTGCAAAAAAAAAAAAAAGGGCAGGAATGGAGACATTTTATTAACCATTGTCACATCCTAGATGGAGGTCAAATGTACACCTTTTCCATGAAAACACCCACAACACGGTCCCCCGTATTGACCATATTCCCAAGCATCTCCATGCAGTCAGACTTTTGATTTTGTGCCACAATAATATACCCCCTCTCTGAATTTTCGAGTGTGACCCCCTCCCCATGGGTTACTGCAGATAGTGTTGACAGCACCCCAACAGACTAATTATTTCACTTAATCAAAATTCCAGTGGGTCAGAAGTTTACATACACTGACTTGACTGTGCCTTTAAACAGCTTGGGGGAGAAAAAAATGACGTCATGGCTTTAGAAGCTTCTGATAGGCTAATTTACATCATTTGAGGTGTACCTGTGGATGTATTTCAAGGCCAACCTTCAAACTCACTGCCTCTTTGCTTGATATCATGGGAAAATCAAAAGAAATCATCAAAGACCTCAGAAAAATAATTGTAGACCTCCACATGTCTAGTTCATCCTTGGCAGAAATTTCCAATAGCCTGAAGGTACCACGTTCATCTGTACAAACAATAGTATGCAAGTATAAACACCATGGGACCACGCAGCCGTCATACCGCTCAGGAATGAGACGCGTTCTGTCTCCTAGAGATGAACATACTTTGGTGCGAAAAGTGCAAATCAATCCCAGAACAACAGCAAAGGACCTTGTGAAGATGCTGGAGGAAACTGGTACAAAAAGTATGTGTATCCACAGTTAATCGAGTCCCATATTGACATAACCTGAAAGGCCGCTCAGCAAGGAAGAAGCCACTGCTCCAAAACCGCCATAAAAAAGCCAGGCTAAGGTAGAGGTTGACCGATTAATTAGGGCCGATTTCAAGTCTTCATAACAATCGGAAATCTGTATTTTTGGACACCGATTTGGACCATTTTTAATATTTTTTTACACCTTTAATTATTATTTAACTAGGCAAGTTAAGTTCAAGTTAAGAACACATTCTTATTTTCAATGACGGCCTAGGAACGGTGGGTTAACTGCCTCGTTTAGGGGCAGAACGACAGATTTTCACCTTGTCAGCTCGGGGGATTCAATCTTGCAACCTTACAGTTAACTAGTCCAACGCTCTAACCACCTGCCTCTCATTGCACTCCACGAGGAGACTGCCTGTTACGCGAATGCAGTAAGCCAAGGTAAGTTGCTAGCTAGCATTAAACTTATCTTATAAAAAACAATCAATCAATCATAATCACTAGTCAACATGGTTGATGATATTACTAGTTTATCTAGCGTCTCCGGCATTGCATATAATCGATGCGGTGCGTATCGTTGCTCCAATGTGTACCTAACCATTAACATCATTGCCTTTCTTAAAATCAATACACAGAAGTATATATTTTTTAAACCTGTATATTTAGCTAAAATAAATCCAGGTTAGCAGGCAATATTAACCAGGTGAAATTGTGTCACTTCTCTTGCGTTCATTGCACGCAGAGTCAGTGTTTATGCAACAGTTTGGGCCTACTAATTTGCCAGAATTGTACGTAATTATGACATAACATTGAAGGTTGTACAATGTAACAGGAATATTTAGACTAATGGATGCCACCCGTTAGATAAAATATGTAATAGTTATGTTATAACTAAGTCTATGATTTGATAGAACAGTCTGACTGAGCGGTGGTAGGCAACATCAGGCTCGTAAGCATTCATTCAAACAGCACTTTCGTGAGTTTTGCCAGCAGCTCTTCGTTGTGCGTCAAGCATTGCGCTGTTTATGACTTCAAGCCTATCAACTCCAGAGATTAGGCTGGCAATACAATAGTGCGTGGTGTGTTGGTGTAACCAATGTGAAATGGCTAGCTCGTTGGCGGGGTGCGTGCTAATAGCGTTTCAAACGTCACTCGCTCTGAGACTTGGAGTGGTTGTTCCTCTTGCTCTGCATGGGTAATGCTGCTTTGAGGGTGGCTGTTGTCGATGTGTTCCTGGTTCGAGCGAGAAGAGGGACGGAAGCTATACTGTTACACTGGCAATACTAAAGTGCCTATAAGAACATCCAATAGTCAAAGGTTCATGAAATACAAATGGTAGAGAGAGAAATAGTCCTATAATTCCTATAATAACTACAACCTAAAACTTCTTACCTGGGAATATTGAAGACTCATGTTAAAAGGAACCACCAGCTTTCATATGTTCTCATGTTCTGAGCAAGGAACTTAAATGCTAGCTTACATGGCACATTTTGCACTTTTACTTTCTCTCCAACACGTTGTTTTTGCATTATTTAAACCAAATTGAACATGTTTCATTATTTATTTGAGGCTATATATACGTTAAAATAAGTGTTCATTCAGTATTGTTGTAATTGTCATTATTACAAATAAATATATTTTTTTAAATAGATATATTTTTTTTTAAATCAGCCGATTAATCGGTATCGTTTTTTTTTTGGTCCTCCAAGAATCGGTACCGGCATTGAAAAATCATAATCGGTCTACCTCTAGACTACAGTATGCAACTGCACATGGGACAAAGATTGCACTGGTCCTCTGGTCTGATGAAACAAAAATAGAACTGTTTGGCCATAATAGCCATCGTTATGTTTGGAGGAAAAGGGGGGAGGCTTGCAAGCCGAAGAACACCATCCCAACCGTGAAGCACGGGGGTGGCAGCATCATGTTGTGAAGTGCTTTGCTGCAGGAGGGACTGGTGCACTTCACAAAATAAATGGCATCACGAGAAGGAAAATTACGTGGATATATTGAAGAAACATCTCAAGACATCCGTCAGGAAGTTAAAGCTTGGTCGCAAATGGGTCTTCCAAATGGACAATGACCACAAGTATACTTACAAAGTTGTGGCAAAATAGCTTAAGGACAACAAAGTCAAGGTATTGGAGTGGCCATCACAAAGCCCTGACCTCAATCCCATGGAAAATTTGTGGGCATTACTGAAAAAGCGTGTGCGAGCAAAGAGGCCTACAAACCTGACTCAGTTACACCAGCTCTGTCAGGAGGAATGGGCCAAAATATACCCAACTTATTGTGGGAAACTTGTGGAAGGCTACCCAAAACATTTAACCCAAGTAAAACAATTTAAAGGCAATGCTACCAAATACTAATTGAGTGTATGTAAACTTCTGACCCACTGGGAATGTGAATAAATAAATAAAAGCTGAAATAAATAATTATCTGTATGTGTATCTCTCTCACGCACACACACAGAAATGTCATTGATTTGAAAAGAAAAGCACATTTTTTGTCCACTAAAATAACATCATATTGATTAGAAATACAGTGTAGTAGTTAATGTTGTAAATGACTATTATAGCTAGAATAGCTGATTTTTAATGGAATATCTACATAGACGTACCGAGGCCCATTATCAGCCACCATCACTCCTGTGTTCCAATGGCACGTTGTGTTAGATAATCCAAGTTTATCATTTTAAATGGCTAATTGATCATTAGAAAACACTTTTTCAACTATGTTTGCACAGCTGAAAACTGTTGTTCTGACTAAAGAAGCAATAAAACTGGCCTTCTTTAGACTAGTTGTGTATCTGGAGCAATGGAGTGAAGAGTCCAGGATGCTGGCCTTCGAGGCAGAGTAGCAAAGAAAAAGCCTTCTCTCAGACTGGCAAATAAAAATAAATGATTAAGATGGGCAAAAGAACAGACACTGGACATTATCCTGGAGTCGCCTCCTCACTGTTGACGTTGAGACTGGTGTTTTGCATGTACTATAAAAGGAAGCTGCCAGTTGAGGACTTGTGAGGCGTCTGTTTCTCAAACTAGACATTAATGTACTTGTCCTCTTGCTCAGTTGTGCACTGGAGCCTCCCACTCCTCTTTCTATTCTGGTTAGAGCCCGTTTGCGCTGTTCTGTGAAGGGAGTAGTACACAGCGCAATTCTGTTGCCGTGGAATTGCCCAGAGTCAATATTATAATCTGCCATTTCTGTGAGGGCTTGATTTTAAAAATGTGCAATAGCTAAGTGTTTATGTTGTAATCCAATATAGACAAAAAGTATCGGTATCATCTTATCATATCATCCTGTTTTAATAGGTGGCGGGCCAATATGCCCCTGTCATGTGGGATTGATGCCTGCATCTCTCGCCTAATGCTGAAGGATCCAAACAACAGATGGTGTAGAACATGGTCTCAGCAGGACTCTCCTCCACCTCTAGACCAAATGAGGTGTGATAACATCCGGGAAGAGAGCATGCAAGAGAGAGAGAGAGACTGCAGCTTGGCCCAGGAGGAAAGGAGACAAGGTAAGGAAGCTAGTGGATTTCAGGAGGGGGCAGGAACTTGATAGATGTTAAGGAGAGAGAGAGTGTCAGTGATGTGGGGTGCCAGGTAACAATGTCACTCAGAGACTGTCAGCATCCTGTGTACATCAGAAGACGTCCCCACATAAAAAAACAATTTCACACACATTACAAAGGCAGGAAAGACGACAATGCCCTACACACACACCTACACTTCCATTCTCCTTCCTGTAACTGATCAAATACACATGCAAAGCAGGTGATGCTCTCCCTTGTCATCAGAGGGGAGATGAGAGACATGACCTCTGTGAAAGTAGTCAGTCATTCAGTCAGTCCCCCCCCACACACACACACACACACACACACACACACACACACAGGGCCAACCTTCAGGAGGACAGCACAGAGGCAGGCAACAGCAGCAATGTATTCTGGGGGTTGACGGTGACAGAATACAAACATCTCCCCTGAAGGAAGCAGGATTACTAGTCTCTCTGTCTAATTATATCATGGTGCATTCATATGTTCAGTCAGGCAGGCAGGATTTAACCCAGAATGAAGAGAACCACATAGAACAGCATTTCCTGGACCTCCAGGTTTTGAATACCTCAACAGGATGTGTTCCAAATGGCACCCTATTCCCTTTATAGTACACTTTAAACCAGGGTCCAAGAGTAGTGCACTATAAAGGAAATAGGGTGCCATTTGGGATGCATCCTATTATTCTAGTCACTGTGTTCCTTGGCCTGTTCTTATCACCTCGGAGTGAAGCTGAGTGGTGCAGAGTGGAGCTCTCATGTTTATGTTGTGTTTAATCTCCTTCTCCTTTGATGATGGCTCTTATCTCTCTGCAGCACGCTCTCTCTCACTCTCTCTATCTCTATCTCTATCTCAGCCTGGCCAACTTTCACAGTTCCACTTCCTGTTCTTCGTTGCCTTGGTGACGGAGTCTGGGGTTTCCGCCACGGAGCAGAGTGAGCATGCTCCGTGGCCCCAGTGGACAGGAAGTGGGAGAGGAACTCAGCACAGGGAGCCTAATTTCTCATAACACCGTTCTCAGACAGACAGACCGTTCTCAGACAGACAGACCGTTCTCAGACAGACAGACCGTTCTCAGACAGACAGACCGTTCTCAGACAGTCAGACAAACCGTTCTCAGACAGGCAGACAGACCATTCAGACAGACAGGCAGACAGACAGGCAGACAGACCGTTCTCAGACAGGCAGACAGACCGTTCAGACAGACAGACCGTTCTCAGACAGGCAGACAGACCGTTCAGACAGACAGGCAGACAGACAGGCAGACAGACCGTTCTCAGACAGGCAGACAGACCGTTCTCAGACAGACAGACCTTTCTGACAGACAGACAGACCGTTCTGACAGACAGACCGTTCTGACAGACAAACCGTTCTCAGACAGGCAGACAAACCGTTCTCAGACAGACAGACCTTTCTGACAGACAGACAGACCGTTCTGACAGACAGACAGACCGTTCTGACAGACAAACCGTTCTCAGACAGGCAGACAGACCGTTCTCAGACAGACAGACCTTTCTGACAGACAGACAGACCGTTCTGACAGACAAACCGTTCTCAGACAGGCAGACAAACCGTTCTCAGACAGGCAGACAAACCGTTCTCAGACAGGCAGACAGACCGTGCTGACAGACCGTTCTCAGACAGACAGACCGTTCTGACAGACAGACAGACCGTTCACTGACAGACAGACCGTTCACTGACAGACAGACCGTTCCCTGACAGACAGACAGACCGTTCCCTGACAGACAGACAGACCGTTCCCTGACAGACAGACACACCGTTCCCTGACAGACAGACACACCGTTCCCTGACAGACAGACAGAGACACACCGTTCTCTGGCAGACAGACAGAGACACACCGTTCTCTGGCAGACAGACAGAGACACACCGTTCTCTGGCAGACAGACAGAGACACACCGTTCTCTGGCAGACAGACAGAGACACACCGTTCTCTGGCAGACAGACAGAGACACACCGTTCTCTGGCAGACAGACAGAGACACACCGTTCTCTGGCAGACAGACAGAGACACACCGTTCTCTGGCAGACAGACAGAGACACACCGTTCTCTGGCAGACAGACAGAGACAGACAGAGACACACGTTCTCTGGCAGACAGACAGACAGAGACAGACAGAGACACACCGTTCTCTGGCAGACAGACAGAGACACACCGTTCTCTGGCAGACAGACAGAGACACACCGTTCTCTGGCAGACAGACAGAGACACACCGTTCTCTGGCAGACAGACAGAGACACACCGTTCTCTGGCAGACAGACAGACACACCGTTCTCTGGCAGACAGACAGACACACACCGTTCTCTGGCAGACAGACAGACACACACCGTTCTCTGGCAGACAGACAGACACACACCGTTCTCTGGCAGACAGACAGAGACACACCGTTCTCTGGCAGACAGACAGACACACACCGTTCTCTGGCAGACAGACAGACACACACCGTTCTCTGGCAGACAGACAGACACACACCGTTCTCTGGCAGACAGACACACACCGTTCTCTGGCAGACAGACACACACCGTTCTCTGGCAGACAGACACACACCGTTCTCTGGCAGACAGACACACACCGTTCTCTGGCAGACAGACAGACACACCGTTCTCTGACAGACACACCGCCCTGACTGGCAGACAGCTGGCTGGTGTACCTGCTGACAGATCACTGGTACTTAAGTCAAGATAACATGTTGTTACATGTATGGTAGATTTAACAAGTACAACCAGTCTATACTCAAACAGAGCTTGTAGGCTAGACATTTCTATGGTACAGCCACAGTACATAGGCCTACAATAGCAGTTGGTGCTTACTGCCTGATTTGATGTTTGTTTGACTATAAGGGACAGATTTAGTGTACCTGGTATGTCATCTCTCCTAGTAGCACTAACAGAGATATACTGCTCTAAACCTGGACGACACCAGTCAAGGCTAGTGGACATTAAGCACAGAGATCCAGCACATTTCACGGGTCAATTGTGTACAAATCAGGCACATGAAAAGATGCCGAATGCACAGTTAGGCTAGTTAGCAGTATTTCCACCACTGGGGTAAATCCAATAGGGTAAATCCTGTTCAATCGGTCTTCTGGACCCCCCAACCATAACATCTCAAAGAAGAAAGACAACCCAGGCCTTGTGGTGATTAACAATTCAGCCTGTTAGTCTCATTTCATTCACCATCATGTGAAGAGAAACACGCATCACTGCGTTTAGTGTAGAATTCAATTATCGGTCTCCCTAAACCCTATAAGCCCACCTGCAGCCTCAAGTCAGGCACTGCTTCTCCACGCCCCCTGAAACAAGCTGGGCTGCTTGGCAAAAAAGTGCTTACAGCTTAAACCACCCCCAGCATCTAGAATGCCCTCCCGGACCACCTGAAGATGGGGCTGGGCGATAGATCGAATTAATTCAAATGAATGCTTTTGCGCAATATTCCAAATGCCTGCATCGGAACAATTAAATTGTTTTTTAAAAAGCGTTTTATGTTCACTTGTCTTCTTTTTGGTCTTGTCTCCTTCGTTCCGTCTGTGCACCTTCCCATTTACACCAGAGATCTGTATATAATGACGAGATGCACATGTCTCCGCCTGAACAATGGGAGTCTTTCTCCCAAAGGCAGGAAGTCAGGAGACAAGCTTAGGTCCAAAATAAACCCATTGGGCTTATTTGTCAGATTTTTGCCAGAGTGAAACCTCACGTGTCGCCTCTTTCTCTGGTTTACACATGCCACTGACAACAACAAAGATGAGAGATCACGTCTTCCTCTCTGACATGCGGTTTCAACTCGCTATTTGCATTTGAGGTTTGGTCCAACAGAATGGGTCATATGGACACAGAAACACATGGAGACATTATTTTACTGTAATAGAGGATAAGTTGAACTTTCTACTGACACTACTAAAATGAAAGTATCAATGAACACTGAGTCTGGAAAATGAAAGCTCAGTTTGTTGTGCACGGCATTGCGGTACCAAGTACCGCTAGCAGCATTTTAGCCAAAGACTGTTATACTAGCTGTCTAGTCTGTGTTTCATAAACGCGCAATAAGCATAAAAACACAAATAAGGAATTGGCAACTCGTTCTCATTCTGATAAATAAGGACACTTTATTCCAACATCTGAACAAAGTGGACAGGCTAACATGCTGTTCAAACAGTTGGAGACAGACAGCATGGTGCGTTCATAACAATTCAACTGTTCTGCCTTGTTAGCTAGTAACAGAAAGATCCAAGTTGGCTAAACTTGACATATACAGATTAGCAGGCTACTCACTAGCATGTGGGCTTATACTTGAGAGAATGTTTAGATTAGACCGGTGTTCATTTTCTATAGCCAAATGCCTGTCACAAGAAATGAGTCATTATTACTGAATGTGCATAATGTTTTTATTTTGTATTTGTTATTTAGCAGATGCTCATATCCAGAGCGACTTACAGGAGCAATTAGGGTTAAGTGCCTTGCTCAAGGCACATCAACAGCTTTTCTTTTTACCTAGTTGGCTCAGGGATTCGAACCAGCAATTTTGTTTATTGAACCAACGCTCTTAACCACTAAATGGTTACATTTGTAACAAAAAAGGGCATTTTCATGAATACACTTGAAACCCAGATTAGTCATTGCAAAAAAGCAGGTTAAACTATTTGGATTAAATAATTGTCTAGTGAACAGGGAAAGGAAAGGGGGATACCTAGTCTTCCGCATTTTAACCCAACCCCTCTGGGTCTTATGGTTGTGGAAGGCTTACGTTTAACTTAGGTATAACTTCACAAGCCCTGAATTTATTAGGATTATTGCTGACTGTTTGAAAATCGAGATCTCGAATAATATTTTTAGGCCATATCGCCCAGCCCTACCTGAAGGCACCACAGACTCGGGGCTCCTTAAAAAAGGGCCTGAAGAACTTGTTCTTTAGGAAGGTTTTCAATTGATCGCTGTGCTCCTTGGTGTCCTCGTCTCTTGTAGCGTCAGTGGTGTTCTTTATGTCAGTTTCCGTGTATAGTTTTTTATTTTTTATATGCACTTTGAGATGATTCTGTATAATGAAAAGCACTTTACAAATGTAATATATGAAATTATTAACCCTGTGTGTGGTTGTACTGTATTAGTAGTAGCCTTTCATGGGGGTGTAGCCTAATTCTCTCTGACTGCAATAAATCAAATCAGGACCAATTTCACACTATCATACTAATTACACCCTCAGTTACATAAGATATACACACCCCACTAACACCATTTCATGGTCTGTTCCCTATTCATATATCCATGCCTACTGTACTTTTAAAGGAAATCAGAGCCCTTTGTGACACTACTGTCATGGTTCAGGTATGCACCAATGATTAGATTTTTTTTTTCTTTTTTTCCTGCATATAAAAGTCTTGGACGAGCCGCTTAAGTGTTTGAAATGCAAACATGTCTACACCGCCAAGATGGGGGGCCTCAAATTCTCTCTAAAATTCAGCCGTGCCAACCACTCTCCCTGCCACGCCCACCACCTAAATAAAATCCGGACCTCGCAGTCTATGATGATGTCATATGGCTGAGTCTAACTTTAAAGCTTTGTTGGTGGTATGATTTGAGTGTGTGGGGAAGAAAAAAAGTCACATGCAGAGAAACTTGAATGGTCAATTCACCAGACATGTTTAGGGAGTAGCCAAGATATTGAGGCTATAAAGGTCGCGGATTACAACTGTATAGAAACCAGGGGACCTGGTTGGCCTTTAAACAATGGGACCACTACCTCATCAGCCTCTACTGTACATTAGCCTATTCATCATCACAGGCTGTAGACAGCATAGGCCCTATGCAGACAATCACCAGTCAACATGACCTGTTTATTATTTTTATTACCTTTATTTAACTAGGCAAGTTGAACAAATTCTTATTTACAATGACGCCCTACTCTGGCCAAACCCTAACCCGTGGTGCACCGCCCTATGGGAATCCCAATCACGGCCGGCTGTGATACAGCCTGGATTAAAACCAGGCTCTGTAGTGATGCCTCTAGCACTGAGATGCAGTGCCTTAGACCACTGCGCCACTCGGGAGCCCCATCACAATGTTAATAACTTGAATACAAGGAACCTGCCCTGCTCTTATCACTCCCTGATTAACTAGATTACTCAGTAGAGGTATAAATCATATTAGCAATAGAGTACATCTGTTTTATTTGTTCCTGACTGATATGATGTGAGTGAGGAGAAAGGTCTGTATTGGCTAGGGGAGTATGAGGGTCCTGCCAGCTAAACTAAGCTAACTGCTAGCTAGGCTAATCCCGTGAGGCTATAAGGAAGGAACCCTTTCTGTTTCAGGGTCAGAAGCCCTACAAGTAGCTGTTCTTATTTAAACATTGCTAATTTAGCAGGCTCCTCTCACCTCATTCTCTCCATCTCTCTCATTACTCCCTCGTTTCCCCTTCACAGCAGAGGGTTAATGAGCACACACCACTAGGGCCGAGCTATGATAGGGAACGTACACATGCACTCTATTCGCTTCTCTTCTCATGGGGCCTACTGTACACACATTGATAGCCATGTAGGGCAACGAGGGCACACGTGTGCTGCAGTTTTAATATCTACTGTCGGTGGCTTAATGTGGCAATCAGCAGTTGCTACGTCCATTTTTAGACTTAAATTAATTATATGTATGAAGACTTATAAATGCCTCATGAGCTTAGTTCAAAAGGTTACATTTCTCCAGCCCCTTCCCACAGCTTCTTACAAAAACATGGGAGAAGCGTTGTTATTGTTACAACTGCTGATCCACAGTTTAAGCTATATTCAGTTTACATCAATGTCATGCAATGTCATTGTCTCCTCAGACATGACGCATTATATTTACTTCTGTTGTATGGCAAGCTAGTCATATGCTGCGGAAGCGTGTCTGAGAGACCACATGCACACACACAGTGGATGTGCTTGTCTGGTCCCCAGGGACTCCAGGTACTTTGAGATCCCATCTATTCTGTTCTTCACCCATATTCACCACATATTAGTTGCAGGTCACTCTTGTGGCTATTAATAGAAACAGCCTCTTACGCAACACACAGACCCAGACAGTCACTGGTTCAGAGAAAGGGGGAATACTTTGATCATGTTTCGCTACTCACACACATATTTAGCAGATGTTATTGCATGTGATTTGATTTTTAATGTTCCAAGCGTTACAGCACTCCACATACATTCTCTCACTTCTGCTTGGTTACTGAGTGACTGTACATTCCTCTAGTCTTTCACTGATTTATAAATGTATAATGCTACTACATGTCAAATTATCACTGAAATAGTACATGTCTACAATGTGCCCATTAGAGCCAATCTCTGTATGTATGATGATTCGTCAGAGATTTGTACAGACATCCTAGAGAGCTTCTGTCCATGGATGGAGCACTACAGGTCTCTATTGTACGGCTGAGCTACGTGTCAACAGTCAGTGTCTCTCTCTAAGCTAAGTCCTATATCCTCAAGGCCTTAAGACAGTAGGGATGTCTGTGAGGCTTTGGCTGTCAGACTGAGTTAGTTATCTCGCCACACGAGGAGATTAAGGATTATAGACAGAGATGTCTAGCTGCTGTCACTCATGCACTACCACCAATCACACAGCTGGAAGGACCGAGGCACAGCGGAGGCTAGCGCTTTAAAAATCACAAATTAAATTTGTGCTCAAACAACTACAGTAGAGGTGCTGCCGCAAATCAAGAAAAGTTCTCTAGCGACTTCTCTCAGATCCTCTCTACCATGGCCGTCTAGTGACTAACAGTTTAATTGTCTAGTCCTGTCACTGGTTTCCCATGATACTAGAGCTGCAGGAATGCAGTGAGCTGGTGAGTTTCCAGGAAGTGCTAGTGAGTGGATGGGTTTGATTCATGTGTCCCTGAGGAGATAAGGGTTCTGTTTAGTTGCCTGCCTTAGTGTGTGTGTGTGTGTGTGCGTGCGTCTTGCCTCTGCACAGTTCTACTGGTGGACCACATTGTCAGGCCTCCCCTCTCCCCATTCCATTCCAGTGTTCCGTCACTAGCAGACATCACATCTGAACCCTATTCTAACTTGGGCATAGACATCAGCTCAAACACAATCAGCAGGCTTTCTATTTCTAACTATCGCCCTCACTAACTGACCAATTTAGAGCTTGTTGCAAGTCTGCAAGAAAGAGAAAGTCATTGCCACCATGAGGAGTTTAACTGTAAAGCAAGCAGCTTCACGCATAAAACATAGTTATCCGTCACCCTGAGAAGTTTGAACATGCAGGCTACGCCACACTGGCCGGGAATCAAACACATACTGTCTGTGTGACTAAAGTGGACCACATTAGCCCACTGAGCTAAAGCCTAGGGCATTAACTCTGGGAGCTAATAGAAGTATTCCTGTCACAGGTGTGGTCACGACGTCACATGCAGTAAACTACCACTGGGATAGAATACCATCTAGGCTAGGCTGTTGTGGTCGTGACACACTTATTGTGTAACCTCCCTTGGTTCCCCTCCCTGGCTTAACACCGACATTAGTTAGGGGCAATTCCATGGTAACACAATTATGCTGAAATGCAGATTTTTTTTGCACAATGACTACTTTGAACAATTTACACAGTAAATAAAATAAAAACATTTACTAGAAAAACTATAAAGATGCAAAGTTTGGTAACAGAATTACAGTCAAATCTCCCTCAGTTTTATTCTGTTCCCAAATGTATTTTTGTAATTTTCTTCTTTTTAAAAAAAAGTTTTTTTTTGTTTAACTAGGCAAGTCAGTTAAGAACAAATTCTTATTTACAGTGACGGCCTAGTGGGTTAACATCCTTGTTCAGGGGCAAAATTACAGATTTTTATCTTGTCAGCTCAGGGATTCGATCTAGCAACCTTTCGTTTCCTGGCCCAACACTATAACCACTACCTGCTGCCCCATATCTGTACAGTTCTTCCTGTAAATGTGTTTCCGTAAAATGTTAGTAGTCCTTGTGCATACATTTTATGGGTGGTTAAACTTTTAAAATCTATGTTTTTTGTTTGGTATACATTTTAAAGGGAAAAATCTGAGTCTCAGCATAATTCCATTACCATGTAATTGCCCTTAGGCCCTGTGCAGTGGAGAGCATAGCACAATCAAGGCTATTTCCATGAGAGAGAGAGAGTGTGTGTGTGTGTGTCCCCTCTTCTCATTCACATTAGTAACCCTGCACCAAAAGAGAATGTTTTATTATAGAAGTTTGAGCTGGGCTGACCAGCCTCTGATGCAGCGTGAATGAGGGAGAACAACTGAGGGGGGTGAGGGGGCTCAACATCTGTCTGGAACAGTAGAGGACCACCACATGGACCACTAGAAAGATAGCGAGACCACCACTGTGTCTGGCCAACACTTCACTGTTAAGGCGTCAGCATGCTTCCGTTTGGCTGGCACCTAGCCGAACTCAGCTAGCTGAACTGAAAAAATGCCTTTGTTTGGGGCCTTCCGAATGGCGCAGCAGTGTTAGGCACTGCATCGTAGTGCTAGAGTCTTCACTACAGATCCAGGTTAGATCCCGGGCTGTGTCACAGCTGGGATGTCCTTATCCCATCGCGCTCTAGCAATTCCTTGTGGCGCCCGGGCACATGCACGCTAACGTCGGTCGTCAGCATTTCCTCTGAGACATTGGTGCGCCTGGCTTCCGGGTTAAGCGAGCAGTGTGTCAAGAAGCAGAGCGGCTTGGTAGGGTTGTGTTTTGGAGGACGAATGGCTCTCGACCTCGGCTCTCCCAAGTCCGTATGGGAGTTGCAGCGATGGGACAAGACTAACTACCCTAACAAAATTGGGGTGGAAACGAGGTGAAACATTTTTGGAAACAACAACAAAAAAAAATTATGAATGAAAATTACCATTTGAAAAATGACCCAAAAAAGTGGCAATAGTACCGTTTGTCCATTTTGCGACACTGTAGCCAGTATAAACTTCCTTAAAATAGTCCGAATTAATTTTAGATAACTTAATAAATCGGTCATTCATTTTGACATTTTTTCTGAAGAGATCTTAGTTGCGCAATTTTACATCTAGCTAAGATGTTTGGTGCAGTATCTTTCAATTAAAAAAGCGTGCATGAGGATGAATCATCTCTCGTTGAATGGCAACAAAGACATTATTGAAGAATCGCTACTGTTGACCAATCACCGACGAAGGGGCGTAGACTTCGGCGCCAAACTTCGGCTTGCATCCTGAACAATTTGAGTCTGAACAGTCGGGAAGAAAAATCACTGAAGTCCAAAACAAACAAAAATGTCACAAAATGTCATAATATATGCACAAACTCTACCAAACTGTTCCGGCTGAGAAGCATGCGGACGCCTTTACAGTAACACAGCCAAGGTTTATTCTTGGGCTTCTTTTCTGTTTAATGTAATCTCTGGTTTACTCTTTTGGCTAGGCTGGAGTAATCATTTCATGTCCATCTACTAAATAACCTCTACTCACTATTTAAAACTCCTCAGTATATTTTTTACATGGCATACAGTGAGTAAAAATGTCAATTATTTTAAACTGCCAGTGTAGCATTGCAGAGAGAATCTACTGTAATGCTGACATACCCAGAATATGGTGATCATTCACTCTTTGCATAGCCACTCTTCCACAGACGTATGCTATAGAATTCAGCAAACTCCATTTGAGGTTTAGAACTTCAATGTTGTATCCAAAACAATAACATTCTAGTAAAAATGCTAATTAGTATTTTATGTAACATGGGGACAGTGACCCAATGTTAAACTACATGGCTCCGACTGCGACTTCCTTCTGTGTACAGTGAATGACAGAGGAAGGGACAGAGAGTGATGATAAGCTCTGACATGGAAATATCTGCTCTCTCATGACACTGGACCCTGGGAGCTCGGAGAGCTTATACTACACACACACACACACACACACACACACACACACACACACACACACAGTAAAAGCACATTAAAACACAGAGGGTAAGCTACTTAGTGTCACATTGAGAATGCAAACAGTTATCATAATATTAGTCTATCAGCAATTCACATTTACCCAGGCAGTGTGGTATGTCTTAATACGTGGAGTTGGAGAAATTACACATATGGCTAACAATCTAGCCCAACAACATGAGAATGCCCACTTAGCTACCTAGTTAGTATTGCATTTCTGCCAAAGCTCTATTGAAAGCCAACAAACGTTAAACTTCAATTCAAAATCAAGCCAAATGTGACCAGATGCTGATTTGCATTAACAGGACAATAACCACTGCGAGCAGTCATCCCTGATTTGCGCCTGCCAGTCTCTAGTATGGCAAGTCAACCACATACTGACACATAGATGATACTATTGTTAGCTAGCTGAGCTTTAGGTTTAACTTATTAGTAGCGTTACAGGGCCATGAAACATCGATTTTCCCACCACCAACGAACCGACTTACCGAATGGTTGACTCCCCACATAAGGACGCTGAGCAGAGGGTCACTGGCTCGGAAAAGCTTCACTTTCTGAGCCACGAAGTGTTTCTTCTTCGTCTTCGTCTTGCTCGCAATAGATGCGGCAATGCTGCTCGCTGTAGCCATCTTTAGTTATGTGAAATAGGCTGGATATCACTCAGTCAGTGACAGTTATTTATGGAGCTGAGAGAGTAGCCACTCAATGATCACCCTCCCTCTGCATTTAGCTTGCGAGCAAGCCGAAAACAACAGTATTTTCTGTATTACCTAGCCTCTCTAATTTGCATTAGCTTTTAGTTAGCTGGTTAACGAAATGACGGTCGTTGATAATGTATTGTAAAATATTAACGTTATTTCCTTCACTGTCAGCTAACGCACCACTAGCTCATTAACCCAACACTTCCCCCCAACATCGTAAGTCACCTCTTCCTTCCTCAAACTCCTCACCCCCGACACGACAGCCTCACTGAGTCGACGTCGTCACGTAGCATTGCTCTCTGGCTAACCAAGCTACTGACTGGACGCATCCAGGCAAAACATTTAGGAAGCTAACACCGCAATGGTGAAATAAAATAAACATGTTAATGCAACCGTAGCAATCATTTCCCCAACCAACTACACTAAAATGCCAACGCAGCTCGCCTGCCTACTGGTACTGCACACTCCTACCGAACGCTTTAGCAGAGCAGTGGCAGCACTGGCCAAAGCTAACGGTCGTTAGCTTGCTAACTAGCAACTAGCTAGCTATTCAGTCCTTTTGGTTTTTCTCCCTCCTACGCGTTTGTTGGTCAGCCTCGAAATATGACAGTGGCCCAACCGTTCCAGTGCCAAAGAGGAGAAATCTAAAATCTACGTTTGATCAAAACTGTGTTCTTTCCTACGATGCTTTCGGCTCGGTGTTGTACTGTCAACTGACAGCTCCAGGGAGGTATGACAGCCAGAGCGACATTCCCTCGTGCAGACAGATTGGACAATAGTATCGTTCCAGGTAGCCTAAATTGTATTACGCCTTGCGCAATTGACCACATTGTTGAATCCAGTTCTGCATTTATATAGATCTTAGAGATTACAGATCTGTATCAGATATCTCAAAATACGGAAGTAATGTTTATCATTGCAAGAACCCCAGCAATATGACTTAACGATATGACAATATGCGTCATGTAGGCGGCCTGGAACGTTCCCATTCTACTCCGTCTTTCGCTCTTGCTAATGTTGCGTTCAAGACAACTCAGAACACGGAATCCTCCGACTTCAGAAAAACTGGCATCTTTCCACAGCTCCAACATTCTGACCTGAATTTCACTGACGTCATGATTTGTCTTCTTTTTTTCCAAGTTCCCAGTTGTCTTGAAAGCACAATGATACCCGGGTTTCCCACTTGGGATGTATCAGAATCAACCAACAGGAAGCTCCACGCAAATAACTTACATGACGTGAACGCGACATTAGCCCTTTTTTTCTCCATAGTTCCCAGTGTTCGTGAACGCACCAACACACTGCAGTCCAACCTCCCCAAGTATGGTCTCGCTCTCTCTCGCCCTCTCTTAAATGTGATTCCCTTCTCTCAAATAAAATACTGTATTCATTCAAAATGTGACTCATTTTAGAAAAATGACATTGATAAATGCTGGTCCTTTTTATTTTAAAGTCATATTATCAACCGTGTGCATGTATGTGTGTCTATGTAGGCTACTGTATGCATGTCCCTTTGCAAACCTTAATAATACATTAGTGAAAAGCTCTAAAATATCTGCACACCCCCATCCCCTAATCTTGAACCTTTATTTGAGATGAATCTGTATCACTCAGGGCAGGCAGGCCGCTGACAATGTAGTGACAGTGTCCCGCAGGGCCAGAGGTGCTGTGATGCTTTTAGAGGTCGTTTGAGTGTTTTGGTGCAGAGCAGTGCAGAGTGTGCTGTTTCGAGCCGCTGTGCTGTGTCAGGGCGTCGTTGTGGTGGAGGAAGCCTGCTCTGTCTGCTGGTGATGATGTGGAGCTCATTTGGTTTATGACTCACCCTCCTCATGCCAGGAGCCTCTTGTGCTGCTGTGGGAGACAGGCAGGCCAACTCTTAAAGGCACAGCCACACCATTACTGCGAAATAGAATAGAATAGTGGGTGTGGGTGACATTCAGACAGGCAGACAGTAAAATAAATACACAGCAGCACAATGACATACATGTATATTGCCCTATATAAAGGTAAACCAATAATCCCTAACCAAACAGTTCATAAAATGTTCAGGTTGTTATTTTAATGCAAAATTAGTCTCCAAGCCACTAAAAATGCCAGTAAGCTTTGCAAATCGTTATTTTGTGTTAGCAGTGTTAACTGTACAAGCAGTGCATGCAAAATAAGCCTACAGGGCAAATATTATCATCTGCTGTGTGAAATGTAAATTGTTCTTTGTGTTGCCAAGGCATGCAAAGCTAACATCTTGCTGAGGATGTTGGCAAATGACCAGAACAACCAGTTGATAAAAAGCCACAGTATGTGATTTGCAGTAATTAACTGATGAAATATAGTCTCTTGATTTTGTATGACGGTCATCATCAACCAAATAAAGGACCTACCTACTCTATCGTTTTTACAGTCATTCCCACCACTTCAAGTGCAACTTGCATGTAAAAATGTCATGGAATGCATTTTATTGTTTGTTTTGGCTTGTGGTCCAATCCATATAATTAGGAATTAAAATACAAATCCTTATTATTCACATAAAAGAGTGTGGCACATTCTAAACCAAAGGCTTTCTTTCATTTCATGAAAATCTTCCAACTTCTAGCTTCCAGTTTGTTCCACACACACAAAAAAAACATAGAATTAAGAATTAGATAGGATCTCTGACTAAAATTGTGGCATTCGTCGCCTTGGAATGAAATGTCAAACTTGCTTTCCAAAACATTATTTGCTAGCTAACAGACTAGCTGAAAACCTGTATGCAAGATAGCTAGGTACTGATCGTCCGCGGAAATGAAAGTCAGCGGAATTGAACAACATTTAAGAAACAGTTCATTATTCAAATGGTAATCAGGAAGGTAATCATACATTTCCTAAAAGCAACCTCATTTGGACATCCAGGGTAATTGTGTTAGCAAGCTCTCTTACAATCTTAGCTAGCTAGTTAACGCGTTTGTCGTATGGAATGGACCAAGGTGCAGTGTGGTGAGCGTACATTTTTCTTTATTTGCAAATGTCGCTAACAACAACAACAACAACAACAACAACAACAACAACAACAACAACAACAACAACAACAACAAGCTCCGTAAGGCTATACATGCACAAACGAAGACAAATACCCACAACTCCCAAAAGGAAAAAAAGGCTGACTAAGTATGATTCCCAATCAGAGACAACGATAGACAGCTTTCCCTCATTGAGAACCATACCCACCAAAACATAGAAACAAACAACATAGAATGCCCACCCCAAATCACACCCTGACCTAACCAAATAGAGAAATAAAACAGCTCTCTAAGGTCAGGGCGTGACAGGGTTAGTTAACAAGCTAAGTTCAGCCAGTGCATGCCAAAGTTGACACCCATGTAAACATTGACAGCATGTTATAAATGGGTAAATAAGTTTTCTGAAAAATATGTTGTTTGTAGTTTCAGGATGGGGAAGAAAATGTAGAAAGAGAGTGAGTTCTCATCTAAGGATCTGGTAAGAAGATTAAGATATGTGGTGGTGGGGGTCAATTTAATGAGAAGTCAAACAACTTAATCTCTCCCTCTATCAATTAAATTCAAAGGGCTTTATTGGCATGGGAAACAGATGTTCACATTGCCAAAGCAAATGGAATAGTCTCTCTCTTCTTCCCCTCTCTCTAGTTTGACACTCTGCTGATCAAGAGTAAGAAGGCAGCCCCTGTGGTCCTCTGAAGAGGTTTTGGCTAAAGCTTGCTAAGCCATCCACAAATTTGCAAGGAAAGGCGTTTTTACCCTTGATGTTGCTGAGAGAACTAACGTCATAGCAATATGGTATCCTTTCTTCATTGAAATAATCACATTATCTGAAAAAACTGGACTGTGGAAAGCTGTGCAATGAAAGCGATATATTCATTTGAGCCTGGACCAAAGCTTGGGAGCAGCTTACCTATTGAGCATAAAGCCCTATCCATCTATCTATATATCTATCTATCTCTCTCTCTCTCTCTCTCTATCTACAGTGCCTTGCGAAAGTATTCGGCTCCCTTGAACTTTGCGACCTTTTGCCACATTTCAGGCTTCAAACATAAAGATATAAAACTGTATTTTTTTGTGAAGAATCAACAACAAGTGGGACACAATCATGAAGTGGAACGACATTTATTGGATATTTCAAACTTTTTTAACAAATCAAAAACGGAAAAATTGGGCGTGCAAAATTATTCAGCCCCCTTAAGTTAATACTTTGTAGCGCCACCTTTTGCTGCGATTACAGCTGTAAGTCGCTTGGGGTATGTCTCTATCAGTTTTGCACATCGAGAGACTGACATTTTTTCCCATTCCTCCTTGCAAAACAGCTCGAGCTCAGTGAGGTTGGATGGAGAGCATTTGTGAACAGCAGTTTTCAGTTCTTTCCACAGATTCTCGATTGGATTCAGGTCTGGACTTTGACTTGGCCATTCTAACACCTGGATATGTTTATTTTTGAAACATTCCATTGTAGATTTTGCTTTATGTTTTGGATCATTGTCTTGTTGGAAGACAAATCTCCGTCCCAGTCTCAGGTCTTTTGCAGACTCCATCAGGTTTTCTTCCAGAATGGTCCTGTATTTGGCTCCATCCATCTTCCCATCAATGTTAACCATCTTCCCTGTCCCTGCTGAAGAAAAGCAGGCCCAAACCATGATGCTGCCACCACCATGTTTGACAGTGGGGATGGTGTGTTCAGGGTGATGAGCTGTGTTGCTTTTACGCCAAACATAACGTTTTGCATTGTTGCCAAAAAGTTCAATTTTGGTTTCATCTGACCAGAGCACCTTCTTCCACATGTTTGGTGTGTCTCCCAGGTGGCTTGTGGCAAACTTTAAACAACACTTTTTATGGATATCTTTAAGAAATGGCTTTCTTCTTGCCACTCTTCCATAAAGGCCAGATTTGTGCAATATACGACTGATTGTTGTCCTATGGACAGAGTCTCCCACCTCAGCTGTAGATCTCTGCTGTTCATCCAGAGTGATCATGGGCCTCTTGGCTGCATCTCTGATCAGTCTTCTCCTTATATGAGCTGAAAGTTTAGCGGGACGGCCAGGTCTTGTTAGATTTGCAGTGGTCTGATACTCCTTCCATTTCAATATTATCGCTTGCACAGTGCTCCTTGGGATGTTTAAAGCTTGGGAAATCTTTTTGTATCCAAATCCGGCTTTAAACTTCTTCACAACAGTATCTCGGACCTGCCTGGTGTGTTCCTTGTTCTTCATGATGCTCTCTGCGCTTTTAACGGACCTCTGAGACTATCACAGTGCAGGTGCATTTATACGGAGACTTGATTACACACAGGTGGATTGTATTTATCATCATTAGTCATTTAGGTCAACATTGGATCATTCAGAGATCCTCACTGAACTTCTGGAGAGAGTTTGCTGCACTGAAAGTAAAGGGGCTGAATAATTTTGCACGCCCAATTTTTCAGTTTTTGATTTGTTAAAAAAGTTTGAAATATCCAATAAATGTCGTTCCACTTCATGATTGTGTCCCACTTGTTGTTGATTCTTCACAAAAAAATACAGTTTTATATCTTTATGTTTGAAGCCTGAAATGTGGCAAAAGTTCGCAAAGTTCAAGGAGGCCAAATACTTTCGCAAGGCACTGTATCTCTCTCTCTCGCTCTTTCTCAATCCCTCTCTCTCCACCATCTATCTCCCTGTCTCTCTGTCTCCACATGGTGGTAGGTGATGAAAACAGGAGCTCTCTGCTGGGGCTGGGGACAGTGGAGCCTCTGTCTCACCTCATATCCCACGAAGACAAGCTGGTCCACCGCAACGCCTTCATGGCCCTGGGGGTCATGGCTGCCAACAGTAAGGAACCCTTCTCTAGTTACTGATGTAGGATAGTAACAACTGCTGATATAGGATTAGTAACACAATGCAGTAACAAAATCAGTTATTTAGGGTCGGTCGCACTGTAAACAGTGGTGAATTGTGGCTGAAGACAAGATTGTTGCCAGAAACATTAGGTCATTTCGTATTCTGCTCTGTTTGAAATGTGATGTAAAAGAAATTCTGAAGAAACTGGATGTCAATGCTTCTGTAATCGGGAAAGCTGTCACCTGAAAGTATGCTCTTGCTGAGCGTTTGGTGGCGGTGTGGCTCTCATCTTCTTGAGTATCAATCATATGTTTCCACCAGTCATTAAATCATTGTGACATTTCACATTTCATTGTATCTGTATGTATCTTTCTCTGTGTGTGTTTATATGTGTGTGTTCCTGTGCCAGAGCATGTGGTGGTCCATGAGTTGTGCCTGGCCTCCCTGTTGGTGGCTTCAACTATAAGGTCCAGATCTCGGACCAGGAAGGACTAGAGCCGCTCATACAGCTGCTATCAAGCCCTGACCCTGAAGTCAAGAAGAACTCTGAGGAGTCTATCTACAACCTGGTGCAGGTGTGTGTTTTGTGTGTGTGACCGATGGGGCTTGAACTCAAGTCTTCTGCTCGCCACGAGACTATATTAGCCTGCTGAGCTAAAGCCCCATTTTACATGTGTGTAGGACCTCCCCAGCCGCGTGTCTGTGCATGAGATAAATGGCGTTCTCCTCTCCTGTAGCTGTTGAGATCTGATTTCAGCAGCTTGCCTGAGGACCCCGGCAAGCGTAACCATGGATAACAACACACAGGTCACCTTCAGGGAGAAGCAGGGCTTTGACAGGCTGCTGGAGTTCCTCTGCAACAAGGTCTGTGTGGGTCATATATTTATATTTATCACATACTTGAATGTACTGTACTTGTGTGTAACGATTGTCGTTGGGAGAAGGAGAGGAGGACCAAAGTGCAGCGTGGTACGTATCCATAATGGTTTTAATAAAGATGAATAAACGAACAAAAACAACAAAATGATAAACGAACAGTTCTGACAGGTGCAACAAACACTAACCAGAAAATAACTACCCACAAATCATAGTGGGAAAACAGGCTACCTAAGTATGGTTCTCAATCAGAGACAACGATCGACAGCTGCCTCTGATTGGGAACCATACCAGGCCAAACACAGAAATACAAAACCTAGAACAAAAACCTAGAATGCCCACCCCAACCAAACTAAAACAGAGACATAAAAAAGGAACTAAGGTCAGGGCGTGACATTGTGAAGTATTTAAGGTGCTTTTGATCAAACTTGTAGTTTGATCTTTCTATTGAATTCATTCTACCAGGTAAACTAAATCAAGCAAAGCTCAAGTATTTTAAAGAATTTGACTAATTTCTTGTGTTTGTGTCTTGTAGTTGTTCAGTGATCTGCATGTAGCAGCTCTCCAGGTTGTCTCTATCTGGTTGGAGGACAGAGACCGTCTCCAGCTGATCCATGAGACTGGAGAACTCCAGAGGTTACTGCAGTTCATCACCACTCCCAACCTGCTGGACATTCAGACACACGTTGTCAAGGCCATGTCCAGGGTGGCTCAGAGCTGCAAGGGCTAAGTGTGTGTGTGTATGTCCACCCCCGTTATCTCTTCATTTTATTTCAATAAATGAGTGTCATTGGCTTAGTTCAGCAGCTCCATCACATAATTCCCGGTGCGGTGGCTCACGCTGCGGTCATTCTCACCAACATGGCCTGAACGGGAATTCCTGCGTGGCAGCATCATGTCCCACGGGGTCATGGCCGCCCTCCTGGAGCCACTGCAGTCTGTGGACATACACACCCTTGTCAGAGCCATGCAGGCCCTCGCGGGCTTGCCTGCGATGCTGAGGAACAGGCAGAAATGAGTGTGTCTTTGTCCGTAGTGTGGGTTTCAAATCTGGGTCAAATAACTCAAGAATTTGATGTTTCCCGGTAAGATGGAACCAATGAAATATTCCCAAAAGTACAAACTCCCTCCTCTCATTCCATCTCTTCCTGATTTGCTGAGAAATGCGGAAGGCCTTGTCCCATTGGTCAAACTGCTTACGGTCCAATCACAGGAGATACGCCGCAATGCATGCTGGGCTATCAGCGTGTGCACCAACAATACCGTGGAAATGTGCAAGCTGGGGTGAGTGTGGACGGGTTTAACTATACATGTGGGGACCAGGAGTACCCACAAGAATAGTAAACTAACACAAATTGAACCAACTGGGGGCATTTTGTTAGTCCCCACAAGGTCAAATGCTTTTTCTAGGGGGTTAAGGTTAGGGTTAGGATCTAGGGTTGGTTTTAGCATTAGGTTTAAGGTTAGGTTTTGGGGTTAGGGTCAGGGTAAAGTTTAGGGGTTAGGGAAAATAGGATTTTGAATAGGACTGAATTGTGTGTCCCCACAAGGTGGAGAGTGTGTGTCTGTGCGTGTGTGGGTTAAGTGTTTTCCATTATTAAATGACTTTGGCTTCCATACAATACCACAGATGGATACCTAGTCAGTTGTACAACGGAATGATTGCAACGGAAATGTGTCTTCTGCATTTACCCAACCCTTCAGACATTTCACGACAGATTGCATAATGAAATGCTTTTGTTTTGAGAGATTTACTAAGGGACCAGCAGATGGCAGTATAGCTCTGTAATAGTTTTTGTTTAGCTCTGTAGTAGTTGCATTTCGTGTCTGCCCTGAAGTTGTGAGTTTATCTGTGTGTATTGTGTTGTGTAGGACACAAATGTTTATTTTGTTTGTGTGTGTTCTGTATGTTTGGTGTGTTTGTCCATGCGCGCGCGCGCGCGCGCGCGCGCGCGCGTGTGTGTGTGTGTGTGTGTGTGTGTGTGTGTGTGTGTGTGTGTGTGTGTGTGTGTGTGTGTGTGTGTGTGTGTGTGTGTGTGTGTGTGTGTGTGTGCGTGCACGTGTGCGTGGATTCCAACCTGTCTCTCGAATACAGCCTGACCAACACACTGGCCTCCAAGGACATCCCTATGGACAGCTTCTACGACCCCGGACAGTAAGGGAGGACTGTGTGTGTATGTAACATCTCAGCACTACCTCCTCCATTCTCTCGCTCTCTCTGACTCTCTCTGTCACTCTCTCTGTCGCTCTATATCTCTCTCGCTCTGTCTGTCTGTGCGTGTCTGTCTGTCAGGCTCATTCTGGCCAGAGGATATTTACTCTAGAGGATCTGTCGAAACAGCCAGTCAACCAGCGATGGCCTGTCATTGCTATTAACCCCAAACCCTCCGATGTGTGAGTATATCATCGCTCACACCAACCCAATGACATGTACAGTATTTGACTTAACCGGGTGTTTGAATCCTTAGTTTAGGGCTGATATATCTGCGTAGCTTGTAGAGTACCTCTTTTATTTGTTCTGGACCCCTCACTGCCCAGGGCTGTGTTCCAAAACTCTTCAAACTCTGGACCTCCTCTCATTTGCCTTAGCATTGTTTGCACTCCCCTCAGTGTGTCTGGTCTATGAGCCCTGACTCTGAAAGCCATCTGATCTTTCTTCCACTGTGCCCTTCTCCTCTCCTGTCGCTCTCCTGTAAAGATAATACTTTTTTAAATTGCAGCTGCAGAGTTTTAAAACAGCCTATCACTCGAATATCGTTGCTTTAAATCAGTGCACATGCGAGCCCCCTTGCAGTCTTTCTCTCTTTCTCCATCAACTCCTTTCAAATTGCATCCAAAATATTTCATCCTGTTCAGTGGTGATTTTAGCATGTAAATCTTGGTCGGGCAAAACAAAAACAAAAAAGTGGAATGCATGCCAGCAAAGCCACTACACCACACTAAATACTACATTAATTGCAGTATAACCTTGACAAACGGTGCCCACAAACAGTTAGGGCTTACATAAAGCTGTCCCAACACCTTACCACTGCTACACCTGGCTATCAGTGGAGCCTTGTCTGGCAGCAAAACAGTTAATTCTGCCTCATTTACTGCCTTTAAAAAAACATAGCTGATATGGCTGACTTGCTTAAACAAATGTTTAAGCAAATCAGCCATATCAGTATATGCAGTATATGCTAAATAAATCTAGCATATACTGTATGCAGACAATGAAAGCTCTTACAATATTCAATGATTACATTTCTCTAAAACAGGTTATAGGCTACATGTGCACCACCAAGTCAGAACAGTAGGCGAAATTAAGAGGGGAAATAGACCAAATGATTAGGGTGAGGCAAATGGGCTACTAACAGCTTACTACACAACATACACTTAGTATTATTTTCTTAGCTACAGTATACATATCTCCCTGGCATATTACATAATTTATGCAGAAGCATACAATACATTTTTGGACTCACCTTGTTGTGCTGTGCTCACTTGAACAGGAAGGTGCCGCAGTGGACCTTCGTGGGCAAATTTTGTCATCAAAGTGGCATTCTCTGGATTTATGGTGCTTTCAAAACAACTGGGAAAAAACAAGGTTGAATCATGATGATGTCATTGATCTTCAGGTTGTAGCTCTAGAAAGAGGTCGGATTTACAATTCCGAGTTGGATGACCGTTCAAAAGGTATTTTCCCAGTCGGAGCTCGTGTATTCCCGACATCCCAGTTGTCTTGAACTCACTGAAGTCAAGTTTTCGCAGTTCCGAATTTTGTTTGCGGCACAAATCATGCTTCATTGACAGCATGGCCAATGTTGAATGTTTATCATTTTAAACTTGGAAAAGAGCCCCTTAATCCCAGATTCGGGACCACACAACCACTCCACTGAATAGCAGGCTAGTGATTGCTTTGCAATGCTTGCAGTTAGCCACTGTCACTGATTCCTTCCATTGTTGAATTTGCAATTTCCAACCGATACGTTTTATTTAGAATTTCTCTTCATTATTTATCTTCATATGCCAAGGATGAAAAGGATTTGCCAGTAGATTGTCGACTTGATTCATGATGATGACTGCTAGACAAGATTTTGAAAGTATGATGTTGACATGATCAGGCCAATCAAAGCTACTCTACATACAGTATAACGTGATTTGATGTAATTTTATCTGTGGCCAATTACCTTGAGCCTTCTTGGATGGGCACTTCTAATGTAACTATGGCAGCACCCAACGGGCTAGAATTTTCTAGCTCTACCCTTATACTTGGCGGTGACGTAGTGTCCCCATGAGTGGTAGAATACTGAGCCAATCACGGCGCAACGCTCCGTATTGTCACGACTTCCACTGAAGGTAGCTCCTCTCCCTGTTCCGGCAACGCTCGGCATGTCTTGGTTTTGTCTTGATTGTTTTCACCTGTATCTTGTTTGTTGTTAATTAGGGGCTATTTAAACTCCCAGGTCTCGCCTGCTCTTGTACGGGTTTATCCTTTATGTCAGTGGTGTATTATTGTTTGCTCTTACGTGTTTGCTGTCCGTTATTTTCCCTGGTTGGGGGACCTATCGGTTTATTGGTCATTTTTGCCTGGTTATTGGCTGGACCCAGCTGAATAAAACATATTCATTGGAAGCACTGCTCTCTGCGCCTGACTCCACACCCACCACTCCTAGCGATCCGTGACAGGTATTATCTGCTGGCTTGCCCCACCACCACAGAAAGCACTGAGCTAGGCTGAAACACTTGCATTTTGGAGCTGCCTTACTCAAGAAAATAAAAAAGAGACCATGTTTGTATGCGGCTTTATTAACTCAATGATATACAGTATATATATATACAGTGGCGCAAAAAAGTATTTAGTCAGCCACCAATTGTGCAAGTCCAATTGTGCAAGTAATTTTCATCATAGGTACACTACAACTATGACAGACAAAATGAGAATTTTTTTTCTCCAGAAAATCACATTGTAGGAGTCTGAGATGTGGCTTTTTCTTTGCAACTCTGCCTAGAAGACCAGAATCCTGGAGTCGCCTCTTCACTGTTGACGTTGAGGCTGGTGTTTTGCGGATACTATTTAATGAAGCTGCCAGTTGAGGACTTGTGAGGCGTCTGTTTTTCAAACTAGACACTCTAATGTACTTGTCCTCTTGCTCAGTTGTGCACCGGGGCCTCCCATTTCTCTTTCTATTCTGGTTAGAGCCAGTTTGCGCTGTTCTGTGAAGGGAGTAGTACACAGCGTAGTACGAGATCTTCAGTTTCTTGACAATTTCTCGCATGGAATAGCCTTCATTTCTCAGAACAAGAATAGACTGACGAGTTTCAGAAGAAAGGTCTTTGTTTCTGGACATTTTGTGCCTGTAATCGAACCCACAAATGCTGATGCTCCAGATACTCAACTGGTCTAAAGAAGGCCAGTTTTATTGCATCTTTAATCAGGACAACAGTTTTCAGCTGTGTTAACATACTTGCAAAAGTGTTTTTCGAATGATCAATTAGCCTTTTCAAATTATAAGCTTGGATTATCTAACACAATGTGCCATTGGAACACAGGAGTGATGGTTGCTGATATTGAGCCTCTGTATGCCTATGTAGATATTCCATTAAAAAAATTGCCTTTTTCCAGCTACAATAGTAATTTACAACATTAACAATGTCTACACTCTATTTCTGATCAATTTGATATTATTTTAATGGACCAAAAATGTGCTTTTCTTTCAAAAACAAGGACATTTCTGAACAGTAGTGTATATTTATTTAAATAAAAAAAATTGCAGAAAATGTGGGGCTGAAAACAGGTGGGGCTCTGACCGTTCGCCACTGACCCTGTTATGATTGATATATAGCCCTATATGTAGATGTACTAGGTACCAGGTAATACATTCAATGCAGTATTAGCCTTATATTTAACTAATTAATGATAATTGTATGCATAATAAGCTTCTAACTTATAGCCTCTGTCTGTTGCGCAATACGCAAGCACCTGCGCTCCATTGGCCTCTCCTTAAAAAACCATCCCATGCTTGGAGTCCCATGCAGGAAAAATTAGACTAGAATAGCTTGTTGGACATCCTATTTTTAGAATTTTATATATCAATAGACTATTTGAAGAGGGATGCAAGCTCTTTTTTGCTGAACGTTAAATACAGAAGCCAAAAGAACTCACGGGTAGTTTGAAAGACGAGTGAACACATGATGGTGGTAGGCTATAGTAGTTTTTATTCAGACCCATAACCATTCAATCTTCGTGAAGAGATGTGAAAGCCTTCTGCATCTAATTCCAGTCCTATATTTTTCAAGGATGTCCTTAGAAGGACAAAATGTATTTAATTGAACTGTTGAAAGCAAGGAAAAAATGAAGCAACAATCGAGAAAAAGGAGGTAGGCTAATAACATTAGGGGAATATTATGAAAGATATATTATACCCTACTAATTACAGGCCCTATTATATTTCAAAATGTAAATCCAATTCGCTAGTCTATACTTGTAACTTTGTAGGCAGCATGTGGTGCACCAGAATCACATGTTCTCTTCTGCTTTATCATGGTTTGAACGATGTTTTTAATTCCGGTCCATATAATACAGTGTAATACAGTAATACAGTTCACACTCATAACAATTAGCCTTGTTTATTTACCCAAGAGAGTGTATAGCTAGCTACATCTATGGCCTTTTATATTTTTCTGTTGTGGGTAATGTGCAGTATCATATTCACTAAATTGACAAAAGTATGTGGACACCCCTTCAAATGAGGGATTTTAGCTTTTTCAGCCTCACCAGTTACTGACCGGAGTATAAAATTGAGCACAGAGCCATGCAATATCCATAGACATAAATTGGTAGTAGAATGGCCTTACTGAAGAGCTCGGTGACTTTCAACGTGGCATCTTCATAGGATGCCACCACTCCAACAAGTCAGTTCCTCAAATTCTTGCCCTTCTAGAGCTGCCCCGGTCAACTGTAAGTGCTGTTATTGTGAAGTGAAAACGTCTGGGAACAACAATGGCTCAGCCACGAAGTGGTAGGACACGTAAACTCACAAAAGTGCTGAAGCGTGTAGCGTGTAAAAATCGTCTGTCCTCGTTTGCAGCACTCAAGTTCTAAACAGCCTCTGGAAGCAACTTCAGCACAAGAACTGTTCGTCAGGAGCTTCATGAAATGGGTTTCCATAGTCGAGCAGCCGCACACAAGTCTAAGGCTGACATGTGCAATGCCAAGCGTTGGCTGGAGTGGCGTAAAGCTCGCCGCCATTGGACTCTGGAGCAGTGGAAACGTGTTCTCTGGAGTGATGAATCACGCTTCACCATCTGGCAGTCCGATTGACAAATCCGGGTTTGGCGGTTGCCAGGAGAACGCTACCTGCCCGAATGCATAGTACCAACTGTAAAGTTTGGTGGAGGATGAATAATGGTCTGGGGCTGTTTTTCATGGTTCGGGCTAGACCCCTTAGTACCAGTGAAGCGAGGTCCATACAGAAATGGTTTGTCGAGATTGGTATGGAAGAACTTGACTGGCCTGCGCAAAGCACTGACCTCCACCCCTTTGAACACCTTTGGGGTGAATTGGAACGCCGACTGCAAGCCAGGCCTAATCGCCCAACATAAGTGCCCGACTTCACTTATGCTCTTGCGGCCGAATGGAAGCAAGTCCCCTTAGCAATGTTCCAACATCTAGTGGAAGAGTGGGGGCTGTTATAGCAGCAAAGGGGGCACCAACTCCATATTAATGCCCATTATTTTGGAATGAGATATTTGACGAGCAGGTGTCCACATATTTTTGGGCTCATTAAATGTCGGTGGGCTCATTTAAATGTCGTTCATGTAGGGCTCATAAAATGTATTTAATATATGGGTCATCATGCTGATCAAAGCTTTAATCAAAAAATGATAATGCTTTTGAATGACACTTCCTGTTTTGGCAGGAAATACCGGGTTACCCGGGAGAAAAATGATTTATTCTCTGGATGGAACATTTGTAAAATGGCGGGAAAATATTGAACCCTAATCAGTACCCTCTCACCCAAAGATTGTGTGTCTCCATATTCATTTGTCTCATATTTAATATTCAAATATTTCTGGTTTTACTGTAACCTAGACCTTGTTGTTTTCATGTGGTGTGTGTAGAGTTCTGGTAGTCTGTAGTGAGAGAGTGGTCAGTAGGAGCTGTGCTTCTGTTATTTGTTAGAGTATTGAGGGAGAGGGGAGAGGGGAGTGGACGTAGGACTGATGCTGCTGCATGTTAAACAGGCCTGCTCTGGCTGAGAGAGAGGCCCAGTCAGGGACAGGAGCAATGGAGCCTCAGAAAGACACAACCAAATCAAATTGTATTTGTCACATGTGCCGAATACGTCAGGTGTAGACTTTATCGTGGAATGATTGTTTAGAGTGTAAAAAGTAATCTAAATTAAAAATAGTAACACAGGGAATAAAATACACAAGAATGACGCTATATCGAAACAAAACCCAAACAAGCCGTACTGCTTCTTGACACAATGCCCACTTAACCCTTTAGCCAGCCGCACCAATGTGTCGGAAGAAACACCATACACCGTGTCAGTGTGCACTGTGCCCGGCCTGCCACAGGAGTCGCTAGTGCGCGATTGGACAAGGACATCCCTGCCGGCCAAGCCCTCCCCTAACCTGGACGATGCCGGGCCAATTGTGCACTGTCCCATGGGTCTCCTGGTCACGGCCAGCTGCAACAGAGCCTGGACTCGAACCCAGAATCTCTAGTGACACAGCTAGCACTGCACTGCAGTGCCACTCGGGAGGCCCCTCGATGTGTTGGTATGCGTGTGTGTGTTGTGAGTGAGCGTGTGTTATATACTGTATAGTCTTGTGAGTTTTCATAGGGTCAGTGCAGATGGACAGGGTAACCATTTAATTAGCTATTTAGCAGTTTTATTGCTATTTAGCAGTCTTATGGCTTGGGGGTAGAAGCTATCTCGGCGGGGTGTATGGATGTGGGTACGCAGACCCACGAGCCACTCCGGCCCCTCATGCTGAGTTCTGTTGTTTTGTGTCCCCCCACCCCCATCAAAGTTGCCCGTCCTTGTTATAGACCATAGACCTCATACACTACCCTGGGAGGCTGCTCAGGACCAACGTACCACACGACCCCAGGTTATACAATACCAGACTATACCTTACCAGTCTGAACTAAGCTTTTATCAACTGTCTAAACTAGACTGTGCAGCTATCCCATTCTATCTTTGTGCTAAGTTGTTTTACCCAGAAGACACTGTTGTCATTCAAGTATTATTCAACATCACATGACTCGATTGATTTATAATTCTCAGCGTCTGACCTTAGTAAATTTGGGCAATGTCTTGTCAACAAACCACAGACGATGTTGAAATATCTGTTCCCAAGACAGACACTGTGATTGTGAATGTTGTGTATTCACCTTTGGCATGGTTCCATGGTGTAAGGTTGGGCCCGCGACTGTTCCAGATCAACCAGTCAGTCCTTCTATGCAGGCTGGGGCTGTCTGCTTATCTGTTATTTCAACTCCAGGTGAGTTCGAAAGTGTTTAAAAAAATATTAATTAGCTTCTAACGTCATGTAGTCTTAAGGGTCAAATGTGAATTACTCTTTTGAAATGCTTCTCCCCCCACCTCAAAGTAAAGTCTCTGGTATTACTCTCTGTTGTGTGTGTGTGTGTGTGCAGTTTACAATTGGCTCATTCAGCCCCCTCCTCTCCCCTGTAACTGTAACTATTCCCCAGGTCGTTGCTGCAAATGAGAACGTGTTCTCACTTACCTGGTAAAATAACGGATAAAATAAATAAATAAACTGGACTGGAACGAATTGCAAAAATCGCTGAAGTTGGAGACTTTTATCTCCCTCACCAACTTCAAACATCTGCTATCTGAGCAGCTAACCGATCGCTGCAGCTGTACATAGTCTATTGGTAAATAGCCCACCCAATTTTACCTACCTCATCCCCATACTGTTTATATTTATTTACTTTTCTGCTTTTTTGCACACCAATATCTCTACCTGTACATGACCATCTGATCATTTATCACCCCAGTGTTAATCTGCAAAATTGTAATTATTCGTCTACCTCCTCATGCCTTTTGCACACAATGTATATAGACTCTCTTTTTTTTCTACTGTGTTATTGACTTGTTAATTGTTTACTCCATGTGTAACTCTGTGTTGTCTGTTCACACTGCTATGCTTTATCTTGGCCAGGTCGCAGTTGCAAATGAGAACTTGTTCTCAACTAGCCTACCTGGTTAAATAAAGGTGAAAAAAAAAAAAATGAAAAAAAAAAAAGTACCTGTTAAATGTTTGGACACATCTACTCATTCAAGGGTTTTTCTTTATTTGTATTATTTTCTACATTGTAAAATAATAGTGAAGACATCAAAACTATGAAATAACACACATGGAATCATGTAGTAAGCCAAAAATATTTAAATAAATCAAAATATGTTTTAAATTTGAGATTCTTCAAATTTAACCATCCAGCCCAACAACAAAAGAAGGAATTGTCCTCTGTCACTGTTATCTTCCTTATCAACTCTGACCTATATAATATATCTAGTTTGTGACCGGGTCTTCCCAGAAGCCTACCGAAT